>NC_080799.1:23041324-23198824 GCF_028018385.1 Neofelis nebulosa | reverse complement strand
GTGGTGGTCATGTTGGTAGTGGTGGTGATGGTGGTGGTGGTGGTGGTGGTGATGGTGATGATGGCAGTGGTGGTGATGGTGGTGGTGATGGTGGTGGTGATGATGGTGATGATGGCAGTGGTGGTGATGGTGGTGGTGATGGTGGTGGTGATGGTGGTGGTGATGGTGGTGGTGATGATGGTGATGATGGCAGTGGTGGTGGTGATGGTGCTGATGGTGATGGTGGTGGTGGTGGTGGTGGTGGTGGTGGTGATGATGGTGGTGGTGGTGGTGATGGTGGTGGTGATGGTGGTGGTGATGATGGTGATGATGGCAGTGGTGGTGATGGTGGGGGTGGTGGCGGTGGTGGTGGTGATGGTGGTGGTGGTGGTGGTAATGGTGGTGGTGGTGGTGGTCATGTTGGTAGTGATGGTGATGGTGGTGGTGGTGGTGGTGGTGATGGTGGTGGTCATGTTGGTAGTGGTGGTGATGGTGGCGGTTATGGCAATAAGGGTAATGGTGGTGGTGGTGATGGTGATGATGGCAAGTAAAATAGTGATAGTGGTGGTAGTGATGGTGATGTGATGATGGTGATGGGGGTGGTGGTGGTGGTGGTGAGAAAACTGGTTTTAAGTAGCGAAGCGGTAGTGGTGGTAGTGGTCATGAGATAATGATTAATACAGTAGAATCATAATCATGATGTTATACCAGGAGGCCTAGAAGGAAGAGTGGCCACACTGGGGACTGGCCACTACTTTTTCAAGCATCTACTGGGAAAGAGCCTGCCTTCTCCAGGCCTCATCCATAAAATGAAAATCACACCTCTCTCCTCCTGTCGTGACGGCAGGCATCAGCCTCACTCTCTAATCAATCACACGATGGGGAATAAAACCTGTGTGAACACTAGAACCAACGGATTTCCCCCACAGCAGGGAATAACCATTATTTACCCATAAAAATATTTCAAGGGTTATTAGCATGTAAACTGTGATTAATTAAATTCACAAAAATTGTTTCTGAGGCATGCAAATGAGATGGTTCGTGCTGGGTGGCACTGAGGCTTTACTCTTCCAGTGGCTGCTGGAGGGCCCAGTGGGGCGAAGTCATTCAACACATCTCCTCCAGAAACTTTGGAAAAACTATAGGGTCCCGCTGAAAGGTGGCTCTTCCCCGATCTCTTCCACATTCATCCTTCTGGGTCAGGTCTACACAATGAAGGGGATGGTTTGGATGCTGGTGTGCCCATTTCGAATCTATTCACATCCATGAGTCCTGAAGGGACTCAAAAATTATGGAGCTTGAAGGAACCAAAAGGGAGACAATCAGCTGTCTTTTAGTCCACTCTGACCGCTCTGCCCAGGAAAGGGCCAAGACTAGCTCAAGGTTATACCCACTCCTTTCCAGGGCTTTCCATATGCTACCCTAATTCTTACAGGGTTTTCATGAGGTCAGTGAGACCCTGGATCTCACACCCAAAGGAAGCTGGCCCAGATTGGCAGCCAGAGGAAAGGGACAAGGAGACATTGGGAGGTGGGGGTCGGGCTGAGTTGTGCTTTAGTGACCTCCAGATCCAAAGGGTGGGTCCGCTGTCTCTGTCTTTCAAGCCTCTAGATATCCAACTGGCTGAAGCTCTAGGCCCTGGTGCCACACTGGCCCGTGAGGGTTTCAACTACCCAAAAACGCGTCCAGATCCCCAGCGCCCACCCTGGTGCAGACCATCTTCAACAAGAGCCCTTCTCCCTGCAAACTCCCCATGAGTCCAGTCTTCTGTTTCTCCCAACCCCAGAAGTGCCCATATCAGCATAGACACCTACTCCCACCAGGCTGCCAGGAGAAGGAAAGCACTGTGTGTGCCTGGACGGAAGTCCCAGTGGCAGGTGCGTGTCGAGGACAGACCCTCTCCTACTAGGACCCGGGTCCAGCTGCAGCTACCTTTCCCTACACTCAGCCGGGGGCTGTGTTGTGTGTTTTCACACATGGCCCTGTAAGTGACAGCATTGCTCAGATGAGGAAATGGGGTCAGCTGTGCCTCGGGGACGGCAGCTGCACCAGGAACCTTCAACGAGACAGGCAAATCCCCTGCACAGGCCGCGATGCCCCACACCATGGACAGCTACCAGTATAGCAAGACGAGGCTCAAAGAGTTCCGCTCTCCCCCAGAATGCTTCCTTAATAATTGAGGGCAGCCTTTGGCCCAGTGTCCTGGGGCCTGGTTGCTAACCCTTGAATCCTCTGCCCCTTTGCTCCTGGAGGCCCATGAGACTGCTTTGAGTGTGGCACGTTGGGAGCTCTCAGATGTAACACCTTTGAAGAACAAGAGGCGGCCTTTCTGGAAAAAACACAGCCTCGGGTAGGATCAGGAGGGAGACACAGAAAGACCAGGCCCGTGGTTGGGACAAAGGAATCAGGGAGAACAGAGCTTGGCCCAGGAACGGGTCCCGGAGACATAACCGTCCCTGAGCCCTGGAACTCAAGCAATCCCACTCCTGTAGGCCTGCAGATCAGGTCGCCCAAATACCAGGAAGCAGCAGACACCAGAAACTGAGAACCTGCCCGTCTGGCATCCGGGCAGCTGCGGGGTCTGTGAGGTCAAGTGTGAAGGGGCCCAATAATAACAACAGGGAGGCCTGATAATTAATAGAACTGGAAACAAGGCAGAACACGGCAGGAAAACTCAGATCTCTTTTGAGTCTAAACCACTCCCTGACATCACTCCATGCAGAACGAGCCTAGAACAATCTCGGGTTCCTCTTGTCCTTCCTGCGTGCAGCCAACCTCTCTGAAAGACCAGACCTCTGCTACTTCTCCACATCATCCCTGCCCACAGACTTTTGGGGTCCTCTTAGAGAAACCCAGACCCTTGGCCTCATAAATAACCTTCAGAAGGGGCGCCTGGATGGCTCAGTCGGTTGAGCATCCGACTTCGGCTCAGGTCATGATCTCACAGTTCATGGGTTCAAGCCCCACATCGGGCTCTGTGCTGACAGCTCACAGCCCGGACCCTGCCTCGGATTCTGTGTCTCCCTCTCTCTCTCTGCCCCTTCTCTGCTTGCGCTCTGTCTCTCTCTAAAAAATAAATAAACATTTAAAAAAATGTTTAATAAATAAAAAAAATTTTTTAATAAATAAATAACCTTTAGGGGACCTTACACTTGACTGAGTGCACGGCGTTTATTCCTCGAGACCACCTCACGAGACACTCGTGTGTTATTCCTGTCGGACAGTTCAACGTATTTCAAAGGCCAAGTCTTTGTATCACCTAGAATGATTTGAATAGGAGTCCTGTGATATCGTGATGTGTAATAAGAAATAACTTGGTCTCTGTCCCCGTTTCTGGCACAAAACTCCTAAAACCCTTGGAACTCCCCAAGCGATGAGAGCAATCAAGGGGACACGACCTTCAGAGCAAACCCCTTTTCCACCACATCTGACTTCATGGTACTGAGGTGACTTTTGGAAAGCACCTAAGGATGGGCACCTGTTGCCAGGGAAACCAACCATGTGATTGGAGGGACTTTCAGCCCACCCCCCTCGAACCCCAAGGAGGGGAAAGGGGCAGGAGGGTGAATGGCCACCAAGGCCACGATTTAATCAGTCGTGGCTGTGTGGTAAAGCCTCCATAAAAACCCAGAGGAGAGCTTCCGCGTTGGGGACCACGTGGATCTGCAGGGGGATCGGTGCCCAGATGGAGCCTGGAAAATCTGTGCCCTTTCCCCATACCTTGCCCTATGCAGCTCTTCTATCTGTTCCTGAGTCACATCCTTTTATAACAGACTGGTGATATCACAAGTGACATGTATCTCTGAGTTTCGTGAGCTGGTCCAGCAAATCAACGGAACCCAAGGATGGGGTAGGGGGAACTCCCAATGTATAGCGGGCCAGAAGCACAGGTGACAGAGGAGCCAAGATGGCGGAACAGCATGGAAGGTTTTTTTTTGCATCTCGCGTCCATGAAATACTACCAGACCAACTCTAAACCACCCTGCACACCTAGAAAACCGATCGGAGGATTAACACGACAATCTGCACAACCTGAACCACAGAACTCAGCAGGTGCACGGCGCGGAGAGGTGAACTGGGGGGCAGGTGGAGAAGCCGCTGAGGGCAGGGAGCTGGTGGAGAGAGGATGGAGGCGGCGGGAGAGTATGGGGAAAAGCGCCCCCCCCCCCCGCCCAAAGCAGCTGGAGAGAAAGTGGAAAAGTGGAAAGAGCCGCAGGGACTGAATTAAAAAGGGAGAAAGAAGAGGGTTTCAATTCCATTAAGACTCTATAAACAGGGGAAGCACAGAGGCTGAAACGCCACAGCTGATACCTGGTGGTGCCCTGGTGGGAAGGACGAATCCCCGGGAGCAGAGTGGAGTCCGGGGGTCTTCAGGCCACACGGGAGAGGCGGTTCCCCTGCTGGGAGGGCATCTGGTAGAGTCCGTGTGGCCACCTCGGCAGACCCCAAAGAGAAACCACATTAGCTGGTGCTGGAACACGGTCCCTGGGGGTGAAGCCTGGTGCCAGACGCGTGGTGTGATTTGCCATAATCCCTGAAATGCTGCTGCTACACTATCGCGCAAACGTTTTCTGGGGCGGGCTGGCACCCGGCCGCGGTCTCTGGGCCTCGGCAGCAGCACGGTCTCTCGAACGTTCCTGGGCGCGGCTGGCACCCGGCCATCGCTCGGTGAGACCCTCCCGCAGAGGGGCGGAACGGGTCAAAGCCACAGTCCCTCAGAAGTAAGGGGTCGGGAGAAACAGCTGCATCTGGGACAAAACTCAGGAGGGAGGTGCCGTTTGGTCACAGACGGTGTAAAAGCAGGGAGTAGACAGAAGCCGAAGACAAAGGACGGGAGCGCGATTGCTGATCGGGGAGAACGGAGATCTGATAAGACACCGGGTGGCTGGATGCCGCCATTTTCGCCACTCTGGCGCATGCGCATACGCACCTACAAGCGCCACAACCGTCCACCCCGTAAGCTAACCAGCGCCATCTAGTGGAGAACGGAGCCATTACACTAAGCCCCGTCCAACTGGGCCAACCTCGCTCTTGAGAAACCCGAGTCTCTCCGCCTGCTTAGTTTATGGGCTATAAAGTGCTTCACAGTTTGACTTCTAGGGGAAAACGAAATAATCTCAGTCGTATTGCAGTCTGTTATCTGGTCCATCTATTCAATTTTCTTTTTTTTTTTTTTTGGTTCTTTTCCTTTTCTTGGTTCTTTTCTTTTTCTTGAATACGGAAAGAAAAAAATTATTTTTATTTTCAGTTTTTATTAAAAATATTTTTCTTTAATTTTTTTCTACTATATTTTTTATTTTTTGTAAATTTTTCAAATTCTATTTTACTTCCATAATTTCATTTTATTCTATTTCATGGTATTAATTTTTTCAAAATTTCAAATGTTTTCCTTTTTTTTTTCTTTTTCCTTTTTTTCTCTAATCTATCAAGCCCCTTTAACACCCAGACCAAAACACACCTAGGATCTAGCATCATTTATTTGATTTTTTGGTGTGGGTTTGTTTTTTTTACTTTTTAATTTAATTTTTTTCTTTTTTTTTTACCTTATTAATTCCTTTTCTTCCTTCAAAATGACAAAACAAAGAAATTCACCCCAAAAGAAAGAGCAGGAAGAAACGATAGCCAGGCGGCAAGAATGGATAAGGCCGAGTGGTGAATCAGCGATATAGAGGACAAACTTATGGAGAATAATGAAGCAGAAAAAAGAGGGAGATTAAGGCAAAAGAGCACGACTTAAGAATTAGAGAAATCAGTGACTCATTAAAAAAGAACACAGAATCATAGGGGTCCCAGAAGAGGAAGAGAGAGAAGTAGGGGTAGAAGGGTTATGTGAGCAAATCATAGCGGAAAACGTTCCTAACCTGGGGAAAGACACAGACATCAAAATCCAGGAAGCACAGAGGACTCCCATTAGATGCAAAATAACCGACCATCAACAAGGCATATCATAGTCAAATTCACAAAATACTCAGTCAAGGAAAGAATCATGAAAGCAACGAGGGAAAAAAGTCCTTAACCTACAAGGGAAGACAGATCAGGTTTGCAGCAGACCTATTCACAGAAACTTGGCAGGCCAGAAAGGAGTGGCAGGATATATTCAATGTGATAAATTGGAAAAATATGCAGTCAAGAATTCTTTATCCAGCAAGGCTATCATTCAAAATACAAGGAGAGATTAAAAGTTTCCCAGACAAACAAAAAGTATTCTATACTTTCTATGAAGTCAGCATTGCCTTCGTTCCAAAACCAAAGAACCCACTAAAAAAGAGAACAATAGACCAATTTCCCTGATGAACATGGATGTGAAAATCCTCAACAAGATATGAGCCAACTGGATTCAACAATACATTAAAAAAATTTTTCACCATGACCAAGTGGGATTTATACCTGGGGTGCAGGGCTGGTTCAGTATCCACAAAACAATCAATGTGATTCATCACATCAATAAAAGAAAGGGCAAGAACCACATGATCCTCTCAATAGATGCAGAGAAAGCATTTGACAAAATACAACATCCTTTTTTAATAAAAACTCTCAAGAAAGTAGGGATAGAAGGATCATACCTCGAGATCATAAAAGCCATATATGAAAGACCCAGTGCTAATAACATCCTCAATGGGGAAAAACTGAGAGCTTTCCCCCTGCGGTCAGGAACAAGACAGGGATGTCCTCTCTCACCACTGTTATTCAACACAGTATTGGAAGTCTTAGCCTCAGCAATCAGACAACACAAAGAAATAAAAGGCATCCAAATCAGTTAGGAGGAGGTCAGACTTTCACTCTTTGCAGATGACGTGATACTCTATATGGAAAACCCAAAAGATTCCACCAAAAAGCTGCTAGAACTGATCCATGAATTCAGCAAAGTCGCAGGATATAAAGTCAATGCACAGAAATCAGTTGCATTCCTATACACCAACAATGAAGCAACAGAAAGAGAAATCAAGGAACTGATCCCATTTACAAGTGCACCAAAAATCATAAAATACCCAGGAATAAATCTAACCAAAGAGGTGAAAAATCTATACACTGAAAACTATAGAAAGCTTATGAAAGAAATTAAAGAAGACACAAAAATATGGGAAAATATTCCATGCTCCTGGATAGGAAGAAGAAATATTGTTAAAATGTCAATACTACCCAAAGCAATCTACAGATTCAATGTAGTAGCTATCAAAATATCACCAGCATTCTTCACAGATCCAGAACAAACAATCCTAAAATTTGTATGGAACCAGAAAAGACCCCGAATAGCCAAAGCGATCTTGAAAAAGAAAACCAAAGCAGGAGGCATCACAATCCCGGACTTCAAGCTGTATTACAAAGCTGTAATCATCAAGACAGTATGGTACTGGCACAAGAACGGACACTCGGTTCAATGGAACAGTATAGAGAACCCAGAAATGGACCCACAAATGTATGGCCAACTAATCTTTGACAAAGCAGAAAAGAATATCCAATGGAATAAAGACAGCCTCTTCAGCAAGTGGTGCTGGGAAAACTGGACAGCGATATGCAGAAGAGTGAACCTGGACCACTTTCTTACACGATACACAAAAATGAACTCAAAATGGATGAAAGACCTCAATGTAAGACAGGAGGCCATCAAAATCCTCGAGGAGAAAGCAGGCAAAAACCTCTTTGAAATTGCCCACAGCAACTTCTTACTCAACACGCCTCCAGAGGCAAGGGAAACAAAGGCAAAAATGAACTACTGGGACCTCATCAAAATAAAAAGCTTCTGCACAGCCAAGGAAACAATCAGCAAAACTAAAAGGCAACTGACAGAATGGGAGAAGATATATGCAAACGACATATCAGATAAAGGATTAGTATCCAAAATCTATAAAGAACTTATCACACTCAACACCCAAAAAACAACTAATCCAGCAAAGAAATGGGCGAAAGACATGAATAGACACTTCTCCAAAAAAGACATCCGGATGGTCAACCGACACATGAAAAAATGCTCAACGTCACTCGTCATCAGGGAAATACAAATCAAAACCACAATGAGATACCACCTCACACCTGTCAGAATGGCTCACATTAACAACTCGGGCAACAACAGGCGTTGGCGAGGATGCGGAGAAAGAGGATCTCTTTTGCATTGTTGGTGGGAACACAAGCGGGTGCAGCCACTCCGGAAAACAGTATGGAGGTTCCTCAAAAAATTAAAAACAGGGTGTCAGAATTGTAAATCCTCAATCCCGGCCTCCCTGTAGAATTCCTTGGGGAGCCAGGCTGCCCCTCAGAGCTTCTGGTCCCAGCAGCCCCCTCCCTGGCCTTGGCCGCTGGAGCCTGTGTAAGGACTGGCCAGTCTTTGTTTTTATTTTGTATTAAGGTTCCTATTTCGGCCGGAGACTGCTGCCTCCAGGCTGTTTCTCAGGACACTAATCTTTATGGCCCTCATCTGCTGGGGCGAGGTAGGCGGGGTAGCATTTGACCTGGGGACACAGTCGCTGCAGCAATAGTAACTGGGCAGTTAACCCTGCAGGATCTCTGTGGGGCTGCCCCTCCCAGCTGGGACTGGTGGCTTTGGGTTCAGTCCCTTAGATTGGGATTTTGAGCTGGACACACATGAAGAGAAAGACACCTACAGGGGCAGAGAGAATGGAGACGGATAACCGGGAGAGGCAGAGAGGCAGAGGGCTGTGTCCTCACCCACGGCTCTACAAAGGTGACTCAAAGAGGAACTGGTTCAAGAGCATTTTCAAACAGATAAGTTAATAAATAAATCACTTAAGGGGCGCCTGACTGGCTCAGTCGGTTAAGTGTCCGACTTCAGCTCAGGTCATGATCTCGCAGTTCGAGAGTTCCAGCCCTGCATCGGGCTCTGTGCCAACAGCTCAGAGCCTGGAGCCTGCCTTGGATTTTGTGTCTCCCTCTCTCTCTGCCCCTCCCCTGCTCATGCTCTCTCTCTCTCTCTCTCTCTATTTCAGAAATAAACTTGAAAATAAATTAAAATAAGTAACGAATGAATCATTTAAGACGGCTAGCAATAAAAAGCGTTACTAGTTTTGAGTGCCTCCCGGATGCCAGCGGTAACATAGACATCATATCTAACCCTCTCCGAAGTCCTACAGAGGGAGGTTTTATTATGAAGAAACCACAGCCCGGAGAATTCACTTTGCCCAAGTGTATCAGTCAGTATAAGCTGACTCCACATCGGAGTCTTTGCGGACAACACAGAGTCTGTTTTGGATCCTCTGTCCCCCTCTCTCTCTGCCCCTCCCCCACTCATGCTCTCTCTCAAAAATAAATCAACATTACCCAAAAAATGTTAATTAATAAAAAAAAATTGTTCTCTGAGGGAAAAAAATACATGTGCATATACATGTCCATACATATACACATATTTATCCACACACACATATACGCATATATACACATTCATTATAAATTTTGCCGATATAAAGGTTGTGCAGTATAGTTTATCATAATGATAAAACACACAGTACTCTTTATTGTAAATTCCATATAGCCAAATAATGCTCATAGAATGCTTTTGCTGGTTTCTCCTGATCCCTTACATCTCTAGCCTTCCTAAAGCTGCATTTCAGCTATGACTTGACAATTCTTTTCCTATTCACAATGTAACGGCTACTGATACGATGCTTTTTGGTTTAACCTGCCTTTTTCCCATCACTTCCTCAACTCAACAATGAATAAGGCCCTGAGTTGTAGCATTTGCCTATGTCTGTGGGACAAATACCTCCACTGTGACCGATTTCAAGTCACCACGGTCCCTGGAAGGCAGGGCTGGAGATGTGTGATAGTATGGCATGTAGGAGTCCCCCCCCTACAGAGACCACGGACGTGAATCAATTCAAGGCTTAGGTAAAAGTAAAATGTAGTAAAGCAATTCAGAAGCAACGTGCTCTGAGTATTCATTACCTTTGTTTTTAACAAAACGTATTTAATTATAGGTTTACACAATTTTTCAACGATGGCTGTATTTAATAACTGGCTCACAGCATTTCTGAACATTTAACGACCAGCCCTTGTTGGCCGAAGGAAGCTAGCTCCAGCTGGTCACTGCTATTCCCCAGTGGCTGGGAGGGCTGCCCTCAGCCCTCGGCCGTCATCCCTCTCCAGGAATCATTCACAGCTGCAGAGATCCATTTCTCGCCAGCTCACACCTCCTTTATGGGGGTAACTCACATCCAATGAGTGGTTGACGTGCAGATATAAGAGCTCAGACCATTGCCCCAGCTTGAGACATCTGTAACGGACCACCCCAGCTCCTTAGCTCTACTGCACAGTAGATGGGTATAGTATAGTATACCCAGTATAGCACAGTATAGATCCCGACGTCCCGATCTCTGCCGCATCCCGATTCCTTCTGTTCCCCTAGGAGAATGGATCTTGAGATCCCGGTAAACTTTATGCATGTGGCTCTCCCTCTCAGAATCTGCTTCCCAGGGGGCCCAATCTTCACTCTTGGGTCCAGGTGGATGGAGAGGTCCCACCTGGAACATTTCTGCTGGTTTTCGTGGAGGAAGGATAGCGCGATCCCTCAAGGGTCTCACTTCTGCTCACAACCCACTGGTCCAAGCTAAACCCACGACCCTACCTGGCCATCCTACCTCGCTCCCTAAAAATGAGAGATCCGGAATATTTGGCCACCAGCACACTAGAGATTGCCACTGCACAGTCACAAAGCTGGGAAACAGCCGCTCTGGGATGTGACTCCAGGTACCTTCTACTTTTACTCTATGCTCTTTCCTCCAGGCCATTTGAGGATGGAGACTCCTTGCTAGGTCCTGAGAATATGAAGATGAACTCTAAAGGTGATATACGTCTTGTCAGGTCAGAAATGCACACACAAACTGAGTCTTGGTATCCCGAGGAGACTCCTGAGAGATCAGCTGTCTGGGGCGGCAAATACACTCCACCCTTGCCTCTCACATCCACTGCAGACATCACTAATCGATCGTGGCACTCCCTCGGCCCAGCCGGGGTGGGCAAGACCTCCATTCCTGACTCTGGGCAGGCATTACCAATCGATCAGAGAAGTGCATAACTTGAAACTAGTTGCCATTCTGAAACCATCCATTTTCAATCCGAGGAAACCGAAGCCAGAGAAGAAAAGTTCATAAACCGCACACAGGGCAAGTGTGGGTGGTCACAGGGACACTGAAGCGAAAACCTATGTGCAGGAAGGACGGGGACGGTCTGCCTGAAGCCTCCCCCTGAGTGCTCAGCGCAAGGGGGCGGAAGGCCAGCCTCAGCCCAGAGCTTCCCCCAGTAACCCTCCTTGATAACAACACTGATAGCAAAGCCAGTATTTGCTGTGTACGGAGCCCGTTCCACGCATGAGGTCCAGCAGTAAGTCATTTCAACACATTTATCTCTTCTCATCCTTCTACCATCCCGAGGCGGTTGTCGGCCATTGGCAGCATGATGTCAGTCCATTTCAAAGACAGAGAAACTGAGACTCGGGGGCTGATGATACTAAGTCTCATACTGAGTGAGTATTTATCATGTGGCAGGCGATCCTCAGAATAGCCCGGCGAATGGGCTGCTATCACCCCCATTTTACAGATAGGAAACTTGGGGCTTAGTGAGGTTGTGTCCATTGGCCTCAGGGGACCGAGGTGGGACCAGAATCCAGACAGTCTCACGATGCTAATGACAGTAAATGGTGAGAAATAGAGAAGTAGAATTTGAAACCCTCCCCCATTTGCCTGTTGCCCTCAACCACTAAGCTGCCCCGGCAGTGCCCACTGCCCATCTCAGGGTGGTGCTAAGGAGGGGCTTCGAGCTAAATCTGGGACCCGGAGGCCACGCGGTCTGCAGAACGGGGCAGGACAATGGACTGGAATGCGGCACCCCAGGCAAGAGGTGACCAGCCAACCAGAAGCCGTGATCAGGGGCACTCTACCTCCCCACGGCCAAGTGCAATGCCTAGCATAGGTTAGGCACCATGAGATACTTGGATGGTGGTTGTTTCAGTATCACATTTACTACAGAGCAAACCATCCCAAAAGACGGTGGCTCAAAACAACCATTATTTGATTTCGCTCACGACTCGGTAGATTTCCTGGGCCGGCTCACCGCAGCCGGATGGTCTCAGGCGGTTCCTCGCAGGCTAGCAGGCGGCTTCCGGGCCCATCAGCTGGGCCGGCCCAACCGTGTTCTACAGGGTCTCTCGTCATCCAGCAGCCTGGTCTGGGCTTCTTCACCCAGAGGTCTCAGGACAGCAAGAGGGCACTAATGTCAGCATGCCAGCCCCCGAACAGTGTCCGGCCTCAGAACTTCGTATATTTCTCTGTCCGTAGCAAGGAGCAGGGGTCAGGGCAAAGCCTCTCAGATGAGATTATGTGGCTGGCAGGAGACAGCAGGTGCCTGGAAGCTGAGCAGATCCACGCGCTCGGCTGAACCTGGGCCCCTGGCAAACTGGTCCCCACACAAGCCCCGGGAGGACAGACAGACTTGTGTGGCAGGCAGGTCTCTGTGTCCCCATCCCCCAGCGCCCACTCCCCCAGAGCCACAGGCCTGCCTCTTGCCCAAGCCATCCCTCTGCCCACCTGAGCATTCTTCCAAATCCCTACCTCGCCCCTTGTGACGCACCGTGCCGGGGAGCGTAATTGCAATAGTGATTACTTACAGCCATTACATTAAGTTTTAAAATGCTCCCTTCAAATTGAACAATGTTTTTTCAAAGTCAACAGCTGGTTCACAGCTTGAATGCAACCGTTAGGATAAATTAAATAAAAAGGGTAATAAAATCACAGTCTAAATTTAATTTCTGAAGAGTGCATCGCCTCCAAAAAAAAAAAAAAGGCTTTAAAAAAAGTGCCTTTAAAATACGGCCAGAAAAGCGGAAGTTAATTCACTCCCTGATTATGTCAGCTAATGGGCACACTGCAACAGTCAACCACCTAGCTGCCCTGGTGTGGACACAGCCCCGGGCTCACTCCCGAGGGCCGGGCTGTACAGCCTCTGGGGTCTACGTGCAGAGGGGGTTGTCACACAGGGCACTTGCACAGGCAGACGTCCCCACGAAAGTGCTGATAAAGCGTCCCTGTCCCCTGAAGCAAAACAACAATGAAGATGATGTCCCAGACAAGCCTCCATGCGCCCTCTCATTCCCTGCAGCTACCTGGAGACACCTGGCAGGACGCTGGAAACTTCTTTGTCCTCGCTGGTGCACAGAGGGCGAGATTCAGCTACTGAGACCCTTCATCTCTGGAGGGTAGCAAGATAGGCCACCTGAAAATACTCTACTCTGGCATAAGGATCATTTTGAGCCCAAGGCGATGGAGGAAAACAAACAGGTTGCAGAAAAGCTCTCAGTCTCTGCCCCCTCCCCGGTCACTGAAAAGCTAAACACAAATTTGTAAGGGCGCCCCCCTCCCCTCTCTACCAGAAAGGACAGAAGTCAATCGGTGGAGGCAACTCTGGACTCGTATCAGCCCAGCTAATCAACCAACCTCAGTAACTACCCTCCCTGTAGTGACCTTCGCACATTTGTTGCCCTGGAAACTCAAAGTCCTTTCCCTTTTGCCCTGTCACCTGTCTATGAATATCTTGTTCTTTGTTAAGACACCATGGACGCCCAAGTTCTAACCAAGCTTTGAGTGACTCAGCACCGCACACATTAATACACTTTTTCCTCTTCTTAATCCAGCTTTTTTTGGTCTAATTCAAGGGCTCCATCCATGACACTAAGATGGATAGGGGGGAAAAATAACTTGTTTCCTCCCATACACCTGAAGGCAACTGACCTAAAAAGACTGGTCCAGGGGCGCCTGGGTGGCTCAGTCCGACTTCGGCTCGGGTCGTGATCTCATAGTTCGTGGGTTCGAGCCCCGCATCAGGCTCTGTGCTGACAGCTGGGAGCCTGGAGCCTGCTTCGGATTCTGGGTCTCCCTCTCTCTCTGCCCCTCCCCCTGCTCGCGCTCTGTCTCAAAAATAAATAAACATTAAAAAAAAAAAAAAAAAAAGACTGGTCTGGCTCCCCGCCCCGGGATCCAAACCTACATTCCAAGCTTTGGACTCAGCCTGGACTTGAATCCCACCTCTGCCACTTATTTGCCGTATGACCTTGGACAGTGATCAGCTCCTTCCTCAGAGCCGTGGTTTCTTCCTCTGTGAAAAGAGAACGCATTCGTTCTTTCATACAATGAGTAAATATCTACTGAGCACCTAGTCTGAGCCAGGCCGGGTCACAGGACCCCAGAGGACAGCAGCGAGCCAGCAGACAGACATCCTGGCCTGAAGGAGCATATATCCTAGTGGGCAAGACAGACAATGAACACAGTCAGCAAGCAGTACATATAGAATGTGAGTAAGCAACTGGGGGAGATTAAATAGGGGAAGGAGGGAGAGGGTACTGTAATTTTAAGGTGTTTAGGAAAGGCCCCAGAGAGAAGGGGCCATTGGAGTACAGGCCCGAGGGAGAGGTGGGAGCCAGCCACATGATGTTGGGTGAAAAGCATTCAGGCAGAGGGAACAGACACGCAAAGGCCCTGAGGCAGGTGTGCCTAGAGTGCTCAGGGGAAGCAAGGAACACAGTGGGCACAGAGAGTGGCAGGAGATGATGTCAAAGCTAACAGGGCAATAATACCCAATTCAAACGGCTTGTTTGTTCATCCAAGTAGTACCTACTGAGGATTTAGTCCACTCGGACAGAAGGGCTATTGTAAAGATTAAAACCCGATGAAGTGAGGGCAGCTCCTGGCACATAATACATTCTCAGTAAGTGTTAGCTGCTCTCAACTGCAGAAGCGTGGACCCCCTGCCTCCTGGCCAGGTGGAGGTGGACGCACTGTTGAGGAGAGCCTGGGTTCGGCTCTGCTTCCCACCCCCCACTCCCCCGGGGGTGGGGGGGGGTGCTCCCACTCTAGAGAACCACCTGGTACAGCCTCAGCTAACGAGATCGCTTACTTATAGCAGGGTGTGCACATGCGTGTGCGTGCATGAGAACAGTCTCCTTCCTCCAAAGCAGCAGCCCACCCGCAACATCATCATCATCGTTTCCTTTCCCCCTTGTTACCACCCGGCCTGGGCACCCGTTCCAGTCACTACCCAGGTCGGCCAGCAGGGGGCGCCCAATGTTTCCCCTTTCTCCTCCCTCCTCCCATCAGTGTTCCCAGGCCACACACGCGAGCTCACGCACACTGGCGCCCTCTCCGTCTTCTCTCGGCTCTCACTCTTGAAAGCCCTGGTCCCAAGACTGGTGCGGTTAAGAGGTAACCTGGGTTTCCTGCTTTTTAAGGACGTTCCTCGCTGGGGGCGGCCTGGGGCGGGGGGGGGGGGGGGGGGGGGGGCGGGGTCACACTGACCATTTCTATAGAAACACTGGGGTAAACGCTTGTTTTCCACCACTGTGCCCTTAAGGGGTCTTTTCTCACCAGAGGGTAAGTCCTTGCACAAAGAGCAGCAAAGGCTTCCCACGCGTAAGGTCGAGAAGGAGTGGGTGATACTTCCGGGTGCTCCGGGCCCCGCCTTAGAAACATTGCCAACGGGGGCGCCTGGGTGGCTCAGTCGGTTGAGCGTGGGACTTCAGCTCAGGTCGTGGGACTTCAACTCAGGTCGTTGATCTCACGGTTTGTGGGTTCGAGCCCCGCACCGGGTTCACTGCTGTCATTGCAGAGCCGGCCCCAGATCTTCTGTCCCCACCCCCCGCCCCCCAACTCTCTCTGCTCTTCCCCTGCTCACGCTCCATCTCAAAACTAAATAAACATGAAAAAAGGAAAGAAAGATGATTGAAGGAACCTTGTCAGGTGCCTGGGGGCACCTTGACCACAGGGGCACCTTCAAATGCAGACCCTGCCTGACTCGGTAGTTCTGGGGTGGGGCCTGGGAATGGGCATCTCTAATAAGCCCTTGGATATGCTGGTCCAAGGCCACACTGAGCCTTGGGTAAGGGTAGGGGCTGTGTGCGGTCTCCACCCCTCCGGCCCCCTTTCTCTCCCTCTCCAGGCAGACAACAGGTACTCACTGAAGCACCATTTATGAAAAACAGAATATTTGAAACGTCTCACGGCTCCGTGGATGGGAGGTTGGTCAGCTAAACCTTAGGGCCCCCACGCAAGGGGTGCAGGGCCGTAAATGCCCCCCGGGCTGTCTGAGCAGGAAGCCCTGGGCCTTGGAGTCGACCCACTTCTGCCAAGCAAATAATTCCACCCTGGCCACTGCAAGCTACGAGCATGCCACCAACCCGCTCTCGAGATTTCTGACAGCTTGAGGATCAGCTCTTCAGGGGCTCCTGGGCGGCTCAGCGGGTTGAGCAGCCGAATTCGGCTCGGGTCATGATCTCACCGTTCGTGGGTTCGAGGTCCACGTCAGGCTCTGTGCTGACAGCTCGGAGCCTGGAGCCTGCTTCGGATTCTGCCTCTCTCTCTCTCTCTCTCTCTCTGCCCCTCCCCTGTGTGTGCTCTCCCTGTCTCTCAAAAATACATAAATGTTAAAAATTTTTTTTAAAAAATCAGCTCTCCAGAACCAGAACGGCAGATTCCAGCATACCCTCCTATGCAGCCGTAAAATAATATAAATCACGATTAAGAAGCTCTCTGTGTACGGATGTGGAAGGAGCTCCAGAACGTACTGGCAAGTGGAAAAAACAAGACACAGGACAGTAAGTACAGTTTGCTACCTTTTGTGTAATAAAGGAAGGAGCATACAAACACACGTGCTTGCATTCGCCTAAAGAGCCACTGGAAAAGGACAAAGGAAATAAATGTCATCTAAGAGACCGCAATGGGTAAGAAGAGGATTGATTTTTTTTTTTATAAATCTCTTTTTAGATTATACAGCATGGCGTTTATTCCAAAAGTTAAATTAAGAAAGAAAGCATCTCAAAAATGCAAGCAGGGTGCCTGGGTCATTCAGTTGGTTGATTCTGTCAAGCACAGAGCCTGACGCGGGGCTCGAACCCACCAACGGTGAGATCAAGACCTGAGCCGAAGTCGGACGCTCAACCCGCTGAGCCGCCCAGGTGTCCCTGGAGATTCCAAGGCCCAGGTCGCTCTTGCCTTTGGCTCAGGTCATAATCCCAGGGTCGTTGGATCGAGCCCTGCATTGGGCTCCATGCTGAGGCATGAAGCCTGCTTAGGAGTCTCTCTCTTTCCCTCTGTCCCTCTCCCCGGCTCTCATTCTCTCTTTCTCACTCTGAAATAAAAAATAAAATGCAAGTGAGCAACTTTGACATTGTTTTTTTTAATGTTTATTTATTTTGAGAGAGAGAGAGAGCATGCATGAGCAGGGGAGAGGCAGAGAGAGAGGGAGAGAGAGAGAGAGGGAGAGAATCCCAAGCAGGCTCTGCACTGTCGGCACAGAGCCTGACACGGGGCTCGGGCTCACAATCCCTGAGACCATGACCTGAGCCAAAATCAAGAGCCAGAAACTCAACTGACTGAACCACCCCGGCACCCCGACATTCATTCTTACTGGGGCCATGGGTATGAATTGTTCTGTAACTCCTCAAGTGCAAGATATGTCCCATTTCATTGCATTTCCAAATCAAATCGTATCTCCATTATCAATATAGGTGGTAAGTCCGAGAGTGCTCAATTTCTGGATACTTCTCCTTCCCGTGGATCTTACAAACCCCGCAGGGTTTGGTCCAAAATAATCAGAAAGGATTCAGTCTCCAGTTTGTGTGGTCACATCCTCACGGTTACTGCTTGTGGCTGAGGAACACAGGGACCAAGAACAGACTGTAGCCTACCGCTAAAATGTAGACACCAGCTCTGCCTTTCACTGGCTGTGTGACTTTGGGCAAGTCGCTAAACCTCTCTGTGCCTCAGTGGCCTCATCTGTAAAATGAAGGGTAATAACAAGACCTGTGACTTGGTGGATTTAACAAAGTGAGACCGGTGCCTGGCACTAAGGAACGTTTGCTATTGAAATCGTCACCACCGTGCCCAACACCCCTGTCCTCAGTGTCCATCTGCCCTTTAGGATGGGGGACAGACACCCCGCGAGGCACTGCGGACAACACCCTAGGACTGCAGAACTGCGTCCAGCCCTTACAGACCCCACGGAGCCACTCCCACCTAGGAACCGCCACCTGGAGGTCCACTGCAACATCTCCCCACCTAGTTCCTGAGGCTGAAAGGTCCCCTTCCCCGCCAATACCAGCCTCCTTCACCTCTGCCCCCCCCCCCCCCGGGTGAGCCAGCTAAATTCCTCTCCAGGGAGCCTCAAACATCCAGGGTTCTTCCCACCATATTAGAGTCTCTCTGAAGCGCCTGTTAAAAATGCAGAGTTCTGGGCTCACCTTGTGGGCAGAACCCAAGGGTCCGTATCTTTAGCCTTCCTGCACTGGGCAGGGGCGGGGCGGGGGTGAAACCCTCTGCACTTGGTGGCAAGGTCCCAGGAAAATGGGAGAAAAGATTCCTTTACGCCCTTCCGATGAGTCTAAAGCAGTGAGAAAAAAGGACAGCAATTAATTTTTCAATAACTCACCCTGCTCCGTAGGAATAACTTTGAATCAGCTGTGATTTTTGTTAAAGGAAACTATCCCTTGATGTTGGTGTTTCAACTACTTTGAATATCAAATGATTATGACCGAACCTCACCCCTGATTACAGACCCCGGCCACAAATTCAGGATGCCAGGGCATGAACTTTGTTAACCCTCGGGAAACTTTCTGCCCACCAAATCCTGCCCAGAACCCTGAAACGGCATGTCACATTTCATGCAAATTTGCATTATGTGACTTGGAAATCAGGCGATTTAAAAATATTAATAAAGACTCGCCGTATGCTCAGATTTTGAAATAATGCAGATCTGGCTTTACATTTATCCCTCTGGGAAATTTAGTCTTGAATAATGCATAGCTTCAGGAATGAATCTCTTGCATAAATCGGATAAAAGCCGATCTGCTCTGATGGGGGGGGGGGGGCGCGGGAGACCCACCATTTAACACTTTCCTCCCCTCCCTCGCCCTCCCCATGTCTCCCACAGGAACCTGGCACTGGTCTGGGCCCTACTTGGGTATTCATTGAGCTTGTCAGCTGAGATTTCATGGCCCCGTCACGGTCCTGAGATCTGCACACTCATCCACTCAGTGCGAATCTGTCATGCACCCACCGTGCGCCCATAGCATAATGTGGGTATACGGTGGTGACTGAGACAGCAAGGTTCCCACCCTCGTGGGGTTTACACTCCAGGTCCAGCCCTGCCCACAGCCTGAGAGGCCAGCATTATTAACATTCCCCTCTCAAGATGAGGAAACTGAGGACCAGGCTGAGGCCACACGATGTGTGCAGAAGCCACATTGGAATGTGGGTCGTTTGATTCCCAAAGGTCTCCACTGTTTGCTTGAAGAGGAGGATGTTTGGGAGTCTCATATCTTGGCCAGACACCAAGTCGTCTCAACCATGAGTCTGCTGGTGAAGTCACCGTGACTTTGGTCGCACTCGGAGGGCACATGCTTACGTCACTGCAAGGGAGGTGGGGAAAGCGTCTGGTGTCTTTGGAGACCCAGAGACAGAAGAGGGGCTGATGGCGAAGGAGAACGGGACAGAGGGCTGTGGGAAGCTGCTGTGAGCTCTCCCATTCCCAGTGGCCAAGGACAAGGGACGTGTGCTCCCATGCACACGCACGTGGACTTTGCATGTGGACGGACCAGCCCCGTGGGGCTGTGTTTTGCTCTCCCAGTGAGTTAAGCCTTTTATTCGTAAAAGCAGGGGATTTTCGCCCTCGGGAGAAGTCTAGATTCTAGGAAACATTCCATTTCACGTTGCTTCTGTAAAACTGACCCAAAGGCTTTCTTCTCAGTTTCAATTTTGCATATACATAGAGCCCAGGATGCTACAGAAAAGCAGCAAGGTGCACCGGGGTCCTGGCGCTTGGGAGGGTGGGTGCGTCCCTTCAGTGCCAGGCACACGGCAGATGCAGAGGAGGCCAGCATGTAACCTGCAGCTCCCTGGGCGCACTTGCCTGATTTGCCGTGGTGGCTGGGATTTACCTGCGCCTACGAGATCCTTTGGCCTCAAGAGTCCCATGTTTCCCTCCGCGGATGTCACTGCTGTGTGCTCTGTTGGGGGGGGAGGGAGAAGAGGGGGAGGAAAATGCATATTTTTCAATTCACTGTTGTATCAGAGCCATATCTCCAGCCCTGGACAGAGACAGACACCCACAGGGTGGGGCCTCCATAAAGACCAGAGTTGCCTCTTTGGTTTCAGCCGCAGAAATGTTCTTGATCCTTGGGGACATCTGTCCAGCTCACAACAAATTCTCTTTCCCGGGAACTGCCAAAGGGAGGGGACGCTACAAGAATGTTTGTGTAATATAACTCTACTCCGGGACACGGTAACCGGGCCAATCAGATATATTTCTTGCAAGAATTTGGTGCTGGGGCCAAGGGACGTGGGGTCTGTTTCAAGGCTAGAACTCATAACCATGGCCCCCCATGCAAACAAAAAGAAAATCCGAGAGACCATATGCGTGGGCATGGATGGAGAGAAACCGAGATGAGAGTTGGAAGGAAAGAGCATGTTGAGGTTTTCCACGTCCCAGCTCTGGGCCTGTCCTGGCCCAGACTTCCATGAGGCGCCTCCACATCCCCTAGGCCAGTCGGGGTTCTCGGTTCCCGTCAACAGGCTGCACTGCGGCTGGTGTAGGGGACGAAGGCATTCACCAGCCTCCCTTCACCAAGTCTTCAGAGGAGCCAGAGAATCAGGCTGGGAGGCCGCAGAGCCAGGAATGACACAGCAAGGATAGTGCCGTAAAGCCCCCACGGCTACCACGCACGCCTCCAGGGCTGGACCCCGAGCGCTCCTGCCAGAACCTTCCTCCCGCTGCCCTGAGAGTAGGGCCTGCACCCCGGCTGCAAGGGAGGCCGCCAAACGGCCCTCTTGGCTTCTCTCTCGGGGAGGCAAGGCCGCTAAGGAGGACGACTTCCCAAAGGCGTTCAAAAGAAACCAAGGGCACGACAGATGTCCACGATATCCCTCTAGTAATGTTTCTTTTTATTGCCGTTGGTGGTGTTGCAAGGGTCTTAGGAGGAAAGCTGCTCAGCGTGCTGGCCCTGCTCTGACCACTGGGGGGCAGCATCATGGGTCTGGCTTCTCACCCGGGTTGGAACACAGGGGAGACTAAGCTCTCGAGGATGCAAAATTTAAGGAGGCACTCACTCTCAGGCTCGTGGGAGCACAGGGCAGGCAGGCACCTAAGGGCGGGGGCTTCCGTAAATCCTGGGTCCTAGGGGGCCTCTTTGGCCTCAGCCAGAAACCAGTCCTGCTTCTCTCCAGCTCCAGAGAGGTTGGCTGTCTGGAAGTTTCTCTGTCCTCATGCAAACATGGATGGATGCCACACCCACCAACACACCAGTGTTCCTGGTATATTTCGACACGTCTGAATCTACTGGAACCCAATACGATTGTTTGACTGACTGGTTAGTTAATAACCCAACAGGACACATCTATTGCACACTGACCTTGCACCACACACTTCAGTATTTAATCAGTTCCACAGCTGGATGAGGCTGTCACTATGATTGCCCCCACTTTTTAAATTTTTTTTTCATGTTTACTCATTTTTGAGAGAGAGAGAGGGAGCATGAGCAGGGGAGAGGCAGACAGAGAGGGAGACACAGAATCACAAGCAGGCTCCAGGCTCCGAGCTGTCAGCACAGAGCTCAACGTGGGGCTTGAACTCGCCAATGAGTGAGATCGTGACCTGAGCCGAAGTCGGACGCTTAACCGACTGAGCCACCCAGGCTCCCCTGATTACCCCCATTTTACAATGTCTAAGGCACAGAGAGGTGAGGGGACTTGCTGAAGGTCACACAGCTCTGAAATAGCAGCACGAGGATCTGAACCCAAATCTCTACACTGAGTCTGGCAAGGCCCTTCACGGAGAGTGGCTGCCTGACTGAGAACACAGGAACGGTGGGGTGACAATCTCTTAACTCACTCAAGTGCAAGGTGTGTTAGAATGGACCTGGGGCTATCGAACCCTCGGCCCCTGAGTCCGACAGCTATTGTAATCAGTAGCATCTGTGTTAGTGCTGGTCCTCTTACTGTCACCATGACCTTGACTATGGAGCAATGACTCCGCGCTGGCTTTGGTGGGGGGATCTCATGTACGCTCAGTATAAGCAGGGGTACGAGCAGAAGAGGTGTTACTATCCTATCTTACAGTTGGGGAAACCAAGGCACCAAAAGTCAAGGACGTTGCCCGTGAGCACGCAGCTAGGGGATAGTAGACTACCTCACACTACAACATGGGTAGAGTCGCAGGGGGTGAGACACGGCGTGACCTCTCCCAGCCCTCGGCCTCTGCAGGGCTCCTTGAGGCCATGTCAGGGCAGGAAGGAGGAAGGTACAGAGAGCCAAGAAGAACCCACCAAGCATATCCAACCCCGCAACCACAGGCTCTTGAGAGAAATTGAAATTAGCTTCCTTCTGACTGGTCATTTGGGGCCAGCCCCATCATTTCAGCACCTCTTTCCTCTCTGCGACCTGGTTCAAAGGAAAGAGTGTTTTCCTCAGAATCCCCATGCAGTCCCCAAAGCCTTCCAGAGACCTCATAAATCTTGGTGACGGGAAGCAGATTCCTCCCATCTTCTGCTCTCGGCCAAGTGACAATTAATTACGATTTATAAAACCCTCCTAACACGTGATAATAATTATGACACTGTATTGGGGCCAGGAAGCCTAGAAGTCCGGCACCAGGTTGGCCAGATGGGCATGGAGAAGCCCAGGTAAGGATGGGGGGGGGGGGGGATTGTGTCCCTCCGGTGATCCCTCTGGTGTCCCTCCAGTGTCCCTCCGGTGACCTCCAGGCAGAGCCAACACGAAGTCTGCATTTAGACCGGGCGGGGGGAGGCGGGGAAGGGGAGGAGCTGGGTTCTGGGGCACGGTTTGCTGTTGGATGAACTCACAAGTTTTGCAGGATGCTGTTCTGTT
The DNA here is from genome assembly GCF_028018385.1 of Neofelis nebulosa. NCBI lineage: Eukaryota > Metazoa > Chordata > Mammalia > Carnivora > Felidae > Neofelis > Neofelis nebulosa. Next base: position 23,175,974 of record NC_080799.1, on the reverse strand, counting down.
CAAAACAATTGTTTGGGCAAGGATAGCGATTCATACGGCATTAATGAGTTTCCACAAACAGCTGATGATGGTAATGATGGTGAACATGAATCACCATCATGAATCACCATGATTAAGCCCTTTTCTTAATCATGTTCGTATCTTGGCATTTAACACAAGCTTAAAATACAGAAGAGACTCACAAAATATCTGTGACTTATACGGAATTATATTGGTGGTGGTGAAAATACTGGTGATGGTGGCAGTGAAGGCCGTGGTGATGGTGGTAATGGTGGTGGTGATGGTTATGGTGGTGATAACAGTGGTTATGGTGTTGGTGATGATGGTGGTGATGGTGGTGGTGATAGTGATGGTGATGGTGGTGGTGGTGGTGGTGGTGATGGTGGTGGTTATGGTGATAGTGATGGTGATGGTGGTGGTGATGGTTATGGTGGTGATAACAGTGGTTATGGTGGTGGTGACGATGGTGGTGACGATGGTGGTGATGGTGATGGTTGTGTGATGGTTATGGTGATGGTGGTGGTGATGGTGATAGTTATGGTGATGGTTATGGTGGTGGTGATGGTGATGCTGGTGGTGATGGTGATGGTCAAGAATGGTGATGGTGGTGGTGGTGGTGGTGATGGTTATGGTGATGGTGGTGGTGATGGTTATGGTGATGGTGGTGGTTATGGTGGTGGTGATGGTGATGGTTATGGTGGTGGTGATGGTGGTGATAGTTATGGTGATAGTGATGATGGTGGTGGTGATGGTGATGGTGGTGATAACAGTGGTGGTGGTGGTGGTGATGGTCGTGGTGATGGTGGTGGTGATGGTGATGGTGGTGGTGATGGTTATGGTGATGGTTGTGGTTATGGTGATGGTGATGGTGATGGTGGTAGTGGTGACGGTTATGGTAATGGTGATGGTGGTGATTATGGTGATGGTGATGGTGGTGGTGGTGGTGGTGATGGTTATGGTGATAGTGGTGGTGATGGTGGTGGTGGTGGTGGTGGTGATGGTGATGGTCAAGAATGGTGATGGTGGTGGTGGCCAGGCAGTGACAAGGACAGTTCGGTAGTAACGACAATGAGGACTGTGGTGAACGATGATGATGAACAGGCTCACAGAATAGGGGCGGCGATGACAGTACTGGTAGGACTGAAAATGGTGACAGTAGTGGTGATAACGATGTCACCGTGATGGCAGACATGGCAGCACTGAGAGTTCAGTGATGGTGTCAGCACCTTGGTGACAGCCGTGCATGGAGACGATGGTAAGGCCTTGGGTGATGGTCACAATGTGATGATGTAATCAGGCCAGCGAGCTGGTGTTGATAACGGTGGAGTGTAGTGAACAGGGATGGCGATCAGCGGAGGGCATTGGAGAAGGAGGCTGTGACAATGGTAAGTGAAGGAAGATAAAGAGGGATGGAGAAGCGAGGGGAGGAACAAAGAATCCCAGAGCATTAATGTCATCAGCCTTGGCGACAGGAACTTAGTTCCATTTCTTACCCTTTGGTCACTGGAGCTCATTGTCCCCCACTCCAGGCACCCCTCCACCTACCACCACTTCAGCGAGAATGTGCACCCTTGACATCTGCCCAGTCAAATACCCTTCCCAGGGGGCATATTGGCCCGGACCAGGTTTCATGGATGCACAGATGCCCTCCTCCCCTCCATTGTCCGAACCACCAAGCAGGTTCCCAGCAGAGTAAAGACAGCCGTATGATGTGGTGGCTAAGAATCCGGGCTTTCAGTAAGACATGGAAACAACCCAAGTGCCCATCGATAGACAAATGGATAAAGAAGATGTGAGCACACAGTGGAATATTAATAAGAGTGGGAGATACAGGCTTCCAGTTCTGGAATGAATAAGTCACCGGGCTGAGAGTCACAGCATAGGGAGTAGAGTCAACGGTATTGTCATAGTTTCCTGGTGACAGATGGTAGCTACGCTTCTATAATATATTTGTCAAATCACTACTCTGTACCCCTGAGATTAGTATAACACTGTGTCAACTATACTTCCATTTAAAAAAAAAAAAAAAAAGCACATAGCAAGATAAAAAAACATATTATCAAAAATATTCCATTGGCCAAAAAAAAAAAAAAAAGAGGGATGTGGGCCCTGGAGTTCACTTGAATTTGAATCCTCGAGTGTGCTGTGTGGCTTCAGATAAGTCACTTAACCTCTCTGAGCCCTGAGCCGTTCATATGTATGGTGAAGTTCAGAAGAGCACGTACCTCCCAGGATCGTCGTGAGGATGATCGGGTTGATGCTGTAAAACGCACGGCCCGGCGCTCAGTGCCCTTGGGGATTCGGCAACGTTGGTTGGCATCGTTATGACGCACCGTGCTGTTCGACGAGTGGCAGGGCCTGGTCCCCGCAATTCTCAGCGGGTAGGGACTGGCAGCCGGAGCCTCCCTCTCCCAGACCCTGTGTGCTCTCCAGGGCCACCTGTCTCCACGGGACAGGAGAGGCGTCCTGCTTTCAGAACTGGGCTGGGGGTGGCTGGGGAGGTAGGCTCCCTGCCAGAGCGGTCGGCGGGGGGGGGGGGGGGGGGGGGTAAAGGATTTTTTTCTTGCATGCATGGCTTCCACAACTTCTGCTAGTGGCCCGGAAACGTGGTGATCTGTTGAATCGCTTTTTATTCTACTTAAGCTTGGAGTGGCTTCGGTGATTTGCGACAAAAAGCTTTGTCTGATACCGCTGGGCTCCAGGGCTTCCAGCCCATCTCTTCTGAGCAGACACTGCCCTTGCTCAATACATGGCGTTACCTTAGTCCCTAATATTCTCTAAGGCATGGCCTGGGCAGCTCTGTCTGGAGATCCCCGCCCCACCCCCAACTACAAGCCCCGGAGGACTGAGCCCCAGCCACCACATCACTCATGTGTCCAACCACATGTATCGAGAGCCTCCTGTGTATGGAGTATCTCACAGCCCACTGGGAAATCACTGGGTTATCACTGGGGAGCGTGGGATCCACGCTAGGGTAGGACCAGCAACAAAGAGGGTGGTCGTGACATCATCTAGCACTCGTTCCGCTCTTCCCAGGCAATAGAGGTTATTTTTTTTTCAAAGTAGGCTTCATGCCCAGTGCAGAGCCCAACGCAGGGCCTGAACTCACAACCCTGAGATCAAGACCTGAGCTGAGACCAAAAGTTGGGCACTCAACCAGAGTGAGCCACCCAGGCGCCTCCTGCAGATGTCATTCTAAGCACTTGAGTTCACTCGCTTCCTACAACGACATTACCAGATAGATGATATTCCCATTTTACAGATGGGGAAATGGAAACACGGACAGGTGAAGCCACTTGCCCAAAGTCTTAGGCTTTGTAAGTGGCAGGCCAGGACTCGAAGTCAGGGTGGCCGAGCCTGAGCACGTTACAGAGGTACCTAACCCAGTCCTGCAGCACGGAGGAGGACGGGAAGGTCGCCTGAAAGCAGTGTCAGTGACCTTGAGGCCTGGGAGATCAGCGGGAGACAGATGGGCGAAGAGACGGGGGACGAATGTTCTTGGAAGAATAGTTAGGAGCAACTCGCACAAAGGCTTGAGGGAAGAATAGTTAGGAGCAACTCGCACAAAGGCTTGAGGGCGAGAGAGAGCCTACCTCAAGCCCAGTTCATTTTTCTGAGCTAATCCAAACACGGTAGTTTATGGAGAGTGTAAAAATATGCAGAATGGGAGGAAGTTATCATCTGTGGGGTTTTTTTTTTTTTAATTTTTTTTTTCAACGTTTTTTATTTATTTTTGGGACAGAGAGAGACAGAGCATGAACGGGGGAGGGGCAGAGAGAGAGGGAGACACAGAATCGGAAACAGGCTCCAGGCTCCGAGCCATCAGCCCAGAGCCCGACGCGGGGCTCGAACTCACGGACCGCGAGATCGTGACCTGGCTGAAGTCGGACGCTTAACCGACTGCGCCACCCAGGCGCCCCTCATCTGTGATTTGCTTACAGGGTAGCCGGCCTCGTGTTAGTCAGGATAAGCAATGCCAGCTGTTACAACAAACAAACCACAAGCTTACGCAATAAGCTTTTATTTCTTGCTCATGGAGAGTCCCCCATGGAGGTTCCTGGCAACCAGGTGCCTCCTTCTATGTGGTTACTCGGGGCTCCAAGCTCTCCCCATCTCGTGGCTTGGCCATCTTCTAGGGCAGCGGTCGGCAAACGTTCCCGTAAAGGCACGACTGCAAATAGTTTTGGCTTTGCGCCTCATATAGCCCGTCACAATGACTTAACTCTGCCGTTACAGCACAAGCGTCCAGCAACAGATGATACAGAAATGGATCGATGTGGCTGCGTGCCAGTAAAACTCGACTTGCAAAAACAAGCAGTGGGCAGGATGTGGTTCCCAGGCTGTAGTTTGCCAACCCCCGTCCTAAGGTATCAGAGCCATCGGCTGGAGCCTCCCAGCCAGCCAGCAGACAGGGGCAGGGAAAGAAGGATCTCCCGGGACAGGTCGTAACGGCCGGGTTTGGAAGTGATGACGTCACATACGGCCACGTCCCACTAGCCCCAACCGAGTCCCGCGGCCACATTCCACGGCCAGCAGGGCTGGGAAAGGCAGGCCATGTGCCCAGGGGCCAAGCACAGGGGTTTTCGTGAATGCCCAGCTGTCTCTGCCACACGGACTTCACGTGCGTTCATCATTCACTAAGTGGCGGGGAGGTGGGAAGCAGGTTATCGGTGGTCCCAATACACAGCTCCGTATACTGAGCCGGGGTCACAGCATCAGCAGCCAAGACCTATCTGCGTTAAACCTGCAAACCCAGAGTCTTGAGGGAGAAGAGGAAAAGACAAGGAACTCAGTCTTGCGAGGGGGGAAACATTGAAAAAAAAAAAAAAAAAAGTTTCCCAATGGAGGATGGGGTCTGGGCTCAGACGTGCTCCATCCAAAAACCCAGGCGTCAGCCCTGATTTCTCCCTTTCCCGAACCCAGGACAGCTCCTAGATGCAGACAGGGGGGGCCTCACACCGCGGAGGACACTGCCCCAGTCTCTCCTGGCCACCACATTCTGCCGTAGAGCCCCTAATGCGACCTTGGCCTCCCAGGTCCCTACAAAGAAATAGCTCCCAGGACGGGAGGGCAGAATGTATTTCATGTGGTAGAGTAGTGTTGACTTGCCTTCTAAATATCAGACACACGGTATGTGGATCTCTGGGCTGTTGCCCCTGGCCAGCCGACAGTAGGGGGCCTGTCCTCCCCTACCCCCCCCACCCCCCACCCCCACCCCTGCACAACACCACTTCTTAGCCTCAGCAGATTCCATCACTCTCTGCCTGAAATATTTCCCAAACCCACCCGCTTCTCCCGGACTCAACTGCCCCCCACTAGTCCATACCCTCTTCACCTCTGCCTGGTCTGGGGCAAGGAGCGTCCTGCCGACGAGCTTCCCGGTGGCCCCTGCAGGCCCTCACCCTCCTTTGTCCACACAGCAGCCTGAGCCATTACCGCAAAGTGCAACCCAAACCCAGTTACTCCTCCGCTCGACATCCTTGGGGGGTGGCTGCCTTGTTCTTACCGTATCATCCAGGTTCATTGCCGCGGCTGCATCCCGCATTCATCTCCTGTTCACCTCCTGCTCATCCCCTACTGTTCCTCAAGCTCTGGCTACTCCTTCACTTAGCCAAACCCGTTCCTACCTCAGGGCCTTTGCACTTGCTATCCCGTCTGCCTGGACCCTTCTTCCCCTGATGTCCACATCTTGCTATTTCCAATGCTGCTTACCCAGGAATGCTCTCCCTAACCCCCCATCTGAAGACCCCTGTCACCTCATGCCCTTCAAAGCATGGTCACAATCTGAAGGGATCCAGTATATTCTTTGTCTAATTGCTTATTGTCATTCTCCCCTCAGGGGCATGTCACCCCCAAGAATGCAAGGGCCATCTTTAACCTTTTAATTTTTTTTTTTTATATTCATTTATTTTTGAGACACAGAGCGCAAGTGGGGGAGGGGCAGAGAGACAAGGAGACACAGAATCGGAGGCAGGGTCCAGGCTCCGAGCTGTCAGCACAGAGCCCGACGCGGGGCTCGAACTCACCAACCGCGAGATCACGACCTCAGCTGAAGTTGGATGCTTAACCGACTGAGCCACCCAGGTGCCCCAAACTTTTTAAGGAGAGTAATGGTGCCAACCTTAGAGGGTTGTGGTGGGGATTTAATTAACACTTGTAAAGCGCCATGTGAAGCGATATGTGAAGTAGGTACAGTGTGCCTGCTACGTAGTGAGTGTTCTGATAAATAGACACCCCGTGGGCCCCAACCTCTCCCCTCATCTCCAGGGAAACACCAAGTGAATAAGCAAAGCCACAAGCATGTAGCTATTCTCCTCTTGCTGAGAGTAATAGCCCCAAGGTGGCACTTAACTGTCTCTTGCCCGTCCTGCAAAGCGACCTGTTCAAATGCCAACGGCCACATGTCACCTTAGCTGGCAGAAAGTTGTTCCACCTGGTAAAAGCCTAGAAATAATGACACTTTGCTGTTCTACATGGAAGCACAGGCCAGGGCGATTTGTAAGTGTTGGCACCTGCCAGTCTCGGCAGAGCCGATGACGGAGAGAAAATCCTAGGGAAGGGGGAGCAGGACTTCGTTCCACGGGGACTTTTCTGTGCTGCTCCTCAGCGGAAATATGAACGAAATACATCCTGCTCCAGGCCCACCCACTCATTTGACACAAGCGCCCCCCCCCCCCAAGAGAGCGTGTCAAGGTCAACCCCAGCCCAACCCTCTAGGCTTTCTCCCAATTAGAGACCTTGGATCCCTCCACTCCTTAAGTAAGAGATGTTAGTTGGTCCATTCTGGCTGATAGTCAATATCATAGAAGGTAGTTCTCAAGCCTGGCTGTATATGAAAATGACCTGAGGGTATTTTTAGAAAATACCAAGCACTGACCTCACTCCTGTACGCATGATTCAGACGGGTCTTTTAAAATTCTCCCCGGGGTGAGTCAAACGTGCAGTCCTGGGTGAGAACCCCCAACACGGGTTTTGATTCCGACCGAATGAACACGCAGGGGGCCCGCCCTGGGTGGCCGTGTTATCTCATTTTACGCACACAAATATCCTGGCAAATAAGTATCGCCCTATTACAATACAGTGAGGCTCGGAGAAAAGCGAGTCGCACAATACCACGCAGGGAAAACTGGCAGCCAAGGCCTTAAAAAATATCTTCAGGCTCCAGACCCCACCTCCACCCACTGTCCCTCCAGCCGCTGTGTGACTTTGTTCATAGCATCTCCTTCTGGGGCCTCAATGGCATTAACGCGGAGCTTGCCTCAAAATCAGCGAGCAAATCCCATCTCTGGTTTCCCCTGAGCGCGTAGAGAGACTACATCTCCCAGCTTCCCTTGCAGGCACGTGTGATCATGTGACTGAGTTCCAGCCAATGACGGTGAGCAGAGGTGATGTCATCGCTTCCAGACCCCGCCCAGTAAAGGCCTCCCAAGTGAGCGCATCCTCTTCCCCAGCCTGCTGACTGGACAGAGTGGATCCAGTTTCATCATCTATAAAATGGGGGTGATGAGGAGGGCTTCTGTGGGGTACCTTGAGGAGTGGAGGGGTGGATACATGCCAAGGGCTTCGGGTAATGCAGAGTGATCACTGTATAATTGTTAAGTATTACAGTAGTTCCCCCCTTATCCATGGGGATATGTTCCAGACCCCCGTGGATGCCTGAAACCCCAGGTAATACCCAACCCTATACACACGTACCTATGATAAAGGTTTTCTCCTCTACACACGTACCTATGATAAAGCTTAATTTGTAAGTTAGGCACAGTAAGAGATTAACAATAATATCTAAAAATAGAACAATTATAACAATACACTGTAATAAGAGTTGTGTCAATGTGGTCTCTCTCTCACACACTCTCTCTTTCTCAAAATACCTGATTGTCCTGTACTCACCCTTTGTCTTCTTGTGATGATGTGAGGTGATAAAATGCCCACATGAGGAGATGAAATGAGGTGAATGACATGGGCGTTGTGCCGTAGTAACATTAGGCTACTAACGACCCTCTGATGGTAAGTCAGAAGGAGGGTCATCTGCGTCTGGACCGCGGTTGACCGCGGGTAACTGAAACCGCGGAGAGGGAAACCGCGGATAAGGGGGGCGGGGGGACTACTGAACTCTTTACTCTCTCCTCCTAAGAGAGGAGTCAGGTGTGAGCACCCCCCCCCTCCCATCCCTTCCCCCTCAGATATGTTACCTCTGCAAGGTTAGGGATGCACGTCCCGGTGGCCGGGCTTGACTTGGGCTTGACTTCGTAGGAAAGCAAATGAACCTTTTTTTTCCTTCCTTAAAAGGGAGATGATAGATCCTACCTAATAAGATTGTGAGAACTAATTAATACGATTGTCTAAATGGGTGCTTCTCAAAGAGTGGTCCCCAGACCAGCAGCCTAAGCGTTATCTAGGACCTCATTAGAAAGACAAATTCTTGGGCCCCCTCGACCTGCTGAATCAGAAGCAGGGAGGCTGGGCCCGGCAGTCTGTGTTTTAACAGGTTTTAACACCCGATGATTCTGAGGCCCGCACTTTGGAGTTTGAGGGCATAAAGGGCCCCCTATTCTGCCCGACAGGTGAGAAAGCCCTCCTAAGAAAGATATTTTTGTTTCTTGGGGGTACAAACTGGACCCTGCCCCAATGTGTGGCATCAGACTTTCATCTCATCCACAAATTGGGTTGCTCAGGATATACATCAGTTTTTTTAAATTTTTCTTAACCCACTGAATCTCTGACTCGTGCCCTCCGTTTGGCTGTGCCGAGCCAACGCCAGAGCAGATTCAAACCTTCTGGACTTGCACAGTCTTTTCTGCGGTCGGGCCTCGGTCCTCGCAGCCACAAGATGTCAGTGTGGGTGGGGTGGGTGGGGCATCTGTCCACGCGGGTTACCCCTGAGATGCCCGTTCTTCCTGTTCACGTGACCCCTTCAGAAGCGGAATGTCTGTTGCCTTCAGAACATGCTAGAAGCTTCACTGAAGCTGCCTCCAACACCATCCTCCCGGGCCCCGGCACCCAGATGCCCACAGGGGCTAGGCTAGTCAGGAAAAGGAGCCAAGTGGACTGGCTGAGACCCGGCAGCAAGAAGGGGGTGCGTGGGGGTGGGGTGGGGGGCAGCAAGTTCATGCCAGGCCCATGGGGGGCAGCCTCCTGGGAGCACAGGGGACCACGCTGGCCAGATCTCTTTTTCGAGACAAACGACAAATGTGGGTCTGAAGTTTCAAGAGAAATTTGAAATATACAATCCCTTCACTGAGAAAAGAAAGAGAGAAAGAAAGAAAGAAAGAAAGAAAGAAAGAAAGAAAGAAAGAAAGAAAGAAAGGGCATGAGCCAAACCAGACATAGCTGTGGGCAGGATTCAGCTGGAGGGGGCCTGGGTTGGGATCTCTGGGCTTAGAGGCAACCTCTTCCCCAGGGCCTTGCGGCCTCCCCAGGGAGAAGCCGGGACGTAACGTCCAGGACTTACTGCTCAGGGCTGGCAGCACTACCCCTCCTGCCCTTCCCCTGCCCCTTCCCTGCCCCTCCCCTGCCCCTGCCCCTCCCCTGCTCCAGCCCGATGAAGCGTCTCCAGTCTGCGGAGGGAGCCCCAGGCTCCCCACTCTGGCTGCAAGATGTTTCCGGTGCCTCAAATCCCCCCGCAGCTTTTCTAAAAGTTCTCCTGAAAGAGAAGAAAAGCCAAAAAGACTTACGAGCTAGTGCTTGTTCCCCGTCTGCTCTATTTCTCCCCTGAGGCAACAGCTGCCTGCTTTGATGAGAAGGAAAAGGGGGAACTGGAGGAACGAGGAACAACAAAAAAGATAAAAGTCATGTATCAAAATGCGAGGCTGCTTCGGGTGGGAAAGCAGCGGGGAAGAGGTGGGGGAGGGGACGGGGCAGCCGCACCTGGAATTCAGGCCACTCCTCCTGCTGGGGGGAGGGGCGGGGGCGGGGGGAGCATGGCCTTGGTTACTGGATTAGATGGGGTGGTCAGGGGAGGCCTCTCCGAGGAGGTGACGTTTGAATTGACACCTGCAAGATACAGGAGCCAGCTTGGAACCAATCGCGGAAGAGGAAAGAGCCAAGCGCAAAGTCTCCCAAGTGATGTTCAAAGGAAGCGAGGAGGAGGCCCGTGTGGCCCAGCGTGGCGACGGAGGGCAGAGGGGCCAGACCCGTGCGCAGGAGCCCAGCGGCCGGCCTCGGCGATGGGTAGAAGCCCCTCTGGGAGGGGGGTGAGCGGGAGAACGGCAGGACCGACAGTTTTTGATCACTCTGGCTGCTGTGCGGAGAACAAACTGTAGGGGGCGCAAGAGTAGCGGCCAGGACGGGTCTGGAGTTGGCGGTCATCTGGGCGGGAGGTGGGGGCGGCTCAGGCCACCGTGCTCCTGGAGGAACTGGAGACTCGAGTTGGCAAGCAAGGTGCTGCTGGGCGAGTAAAGAAAAGAAGGAAATCTAGATGATGTCTTTTTTTTTTTTTTTTTTTTTTTTTTTTTTGCCTTGAGCGTCGTTGACAGTCAACGGTCGTTCAGGTCATTCAGCCCTCTCTTTATTCAGCTACCAGTCCTTGAGCACTATCTGTGTACCCGGCTTCCAGAGCTACAGAGATCAAGAATACAGGGCTGCTGTCCCCAAGGAGTCTCCCTCAGTGACCTGGGCTTTCTGTGAGTCCCCCCACCCCGAATTGCAGACAGGGAGGGTAACAGGGTGCAGTGTCCCCCCCCCCCCCCAGAGTGAAATATCCCCTCATGGAGTCAGTAGATATCTATTGAGCACCTACTGTGTGCCGACACAGTTCAGCAGTGAACAAGACAGACAAGGTCCTTGCAATCATGAGCACCTAATGTAACCTAACCTACCAAACATCATAACTTAGCCTAGCCTACCTTAAATGTACTCGAAATACTTACATTAGCTTCCCTGCACTTGGGCAGAATCACCCAACCCAAAGCCCATTTTATAAATAAGCGTTGAATAGCTCCTGTAATTGATCGAATATGGTTCTTTTTTTTTTTTTAACGTTTATTTATTTTTGAGAGAGAGAGAGAGTACACGCCCACACAAGTGGGGGTGGGGCAGGGAGAGAGAGGGAGAAAGAGAATCCGAAGCAGAATCCCAAGCGGGCTCCAAGCCATCAACACAGAGCGCGATGCGGGGCTCGAACCCACGACTGGTGAGATCACGACCTGAGCCAAAGTTGGACGCTGAACCGACCGAGCCACCCAGGCGCCCCAGTTGAATAAAGTTTGAAAGTGACAAACAGAATAGTCGTATGGGTACCGGATGGTCGTGAGTACAGGTGGTTGACCCTAGAGATCGCGTGACTGACTGCCCCTGCCTAGTGTCACACGAGGGTGTGCCCTGCATGTCACCAGCGGGGGGGGGGGGGGGGGGGGGGGTAAGATCCACGCTGAAAACTCCAAGTATAGTTTCTACTAAATACGTATCGCTTTCGTACCTGAGTAAAGTTGAAAAGTCCTAAGCTGGACCATCGAATGTCGGGGGCATCTGTGGTAGGTGCTGAGCGGTAACACGGGAACATAGGCTGGAAGGACGTGACAGAGGCCAGTGGAGAAAAGCCCAGAGAAGGAGAGCTCCAGGCTGGGGAAGCCGGAGCCTCAGAGGCCCTGGGGGGGGGGGGGGGGGGGGGCACCTGGCATGTTCTAGGAGTAGCAAGGAGCCACAAGGAGCCAGGGTGGCTGGAGGCAGAAAGAGAGCAGGAGGGAGGGAGGGCAAAGGAGCAATAGGGCTTCACCCTGGGCACAACGGGGACTCATCGGAAGGTCCAGCTCGCCGAGGACCACCCCCTCAGCTATGCTTCTGCCCTTCCACAAACATCCCTGAGTCCCCAAGAGGACCGGACGCAGCCACCCACTGTCACGGGCTTCTCCGGCTGACCCAGCTCGACTGCCGTCTCTCTGGGCTGGCGGTGTACGTGATTTACAAGGCCCTCCCCGGGATTGTGTGTTTGAGGACATCTGTTCCATTTTGGCTGCTTCTGGCCAGGGCTTTGGTGCTCCTTCACAGATCAAATCACTGCCTCCCTTCTCAGCTAATGCAAACAGCTGGTTACCGCTCACCGATTTCCCAGCTCTAATTGCCAAGGGGAGAATTATAAATAAATGTGTACAAGCAAACAGATGCTGTCATTTAAAAAATCGATCCATCTAGCAAAAATGCCCCACTTAGGACTGAAGTGGCATACCGCAGAGCATGTGTCTTGGTGGCATTTTTAATGAAATCAGGAAAACAACGGCAGAGCTCGCTAATGGATTCCGAAGGAGCGAACTGCCAAGGACGGAGGGAGGGACTTTGTGGCTTCAACGTCCAGGACCCAGAGCCATAAAAGAGACACAGGGGCCCCACTGCTATTCCACACGTGCGACTCTCCTCTGTCCGTCTTCCAACCTTCCCCTGGCTCGTCAACCCGGTATGACATCGAATAGGACTCATTCAGTATTATTTGGAGTCTCAGTTGGTTTGTGGGAACCTCAGGCCGGGGTGCACAGTCATCCCCTTTGCTAGCCTGGGTGCACAGTGAGGGCGCCCCCCGGCTTTTCTTGCGGCCAGGTTTGTACTAAGAGGCGACTGGAACCAGAACAGAAGTGACCGTTGTCAGGCCTACGTGAGCTCTGCCGCCATCTCTCCCACCCATGGGTCTCCCATTTGAGGCCCCTGCAGAGGGTGGGGCCTCGGCTGGAAGGAGAGCAGGTTCCTGAATGAGTATGTGCAGCAGACATTTGTATCCATTGCGTTGAGGTGAGGTGAGAGAGAGAAATAAACTTACTGTTTCAGGCCGAAACTTGGGGGAAGTTTCTTTTTTTATTAAAATCTTTTTTTTTAACATTTATTTATTTTTGAGAGAGACAGAGACAGAGCATGAGCAGGGGAGGGACAGAGAAAGAGGGAGACACAGAATCGGAAGCAGGCTCCAGGCTCCGAGCTGTCAGCACAGTGCCCGGCGCGGGGCTCGAACTCACAAATCACAAGACCATGACCTGAGCCGAAGTCGGACACTTAACCGACTGAGCCACCCGGGCGCCCCTGGGGGAAGTTTATACTGTAAAAATCCTACCCTGCCTAATACACGATGCATCCCAGAATTAATTCATTCATTTATTCACTCATTCACTGAACATATAGTAAAAATAATATCTACCTATCACCACACATCACAATAATCTCATGTAAGGAATGGAATGAGCCCATTTTTTCAGATGGAGAAACTGAGGTTCAGAAAGGCTAAGTAACCCACTAAAGACAAACAGCCAATAATAATAATAATAACAGCTGTCATTTACCGAACACTCCCCATGTGCCAAACACTGTGCCAAATGGCTCATAGGTAGTATCTTCTTTATTCCTCAAAAATTCTCGTAGGTGTTATTATTAGCCCCATTTTACAGAGGAGCAAAGTGAGGCTTAGAGAAATGAGTCTACTTGAGAGAGAAAGGGAGAAAGGAAGGAGGGAAGGAGGGAGGGAAGGAAGAAAGGTTGGAAGGAGGAAGGAAGGAAGAGAGGAAGGAAGGGAGGAAGAAAACAGGATTCACACTAGAAAGCTACACTGTCTGTTCTTTCAATCCCAAGGAATCTCTAATAATAGGCTAATCTTAAAATACCAGCTTACCTCCAATCAGTCCAGCCCTGAAGAACTGGAAAGCTACACACACACACACACACACACACACACACACACACCCCTTAAAGGTTAAAACCATTACATCAAAAGAAAACATATGGTCACCCAAATCTGCATTTATTATATCTAATTGGAAGAGACACAGTCAAGTACGTGAATATTTTAGCAGTTTCCGACATGCAAATCACCGTGCCAAGGCCCAATTACTCACTAATCGGCACACACATGCCCAGCTTTCGGGCCACTGGGTTGGAATGACACTCCAACCTTCCCTCTTGGCCCCCGTGCTTGCGTGTTCTCTCATTGCCAGGCAGTTATCATTTGCCTGTGCCTTTCAATAGGACCCCATGAGCAGAGAGACTTGAAGAGCCCCCTCTCATCAAGTTTAGACCCTTGATTAATGTCTGGAGAACACTATAGGCAAAGGCAAGCTATTTGGCTCTAAAATCCGATGAAAAATTCCGATCTTTGCACGTAATCTCTGACTGATAAGCTTTAATGAAGAGGTTTTGGTGGTTGTTATTTAAGTCACAGGACGGACAGGGAACAAATGGGAATGAACAAATTTATCTTCTGGCCAATTCCAGTAAAGACCAGAGTTCCCATGCCGACGGCAAGACAAAAACACAGTGGCAGTATTTTCCCAAATGCTGCTCATTTGCGTTTTTGCCCCGAGGATTTACACCATGTCTGACTATTCACCTATTTTTCCTTGAAGCACTTTTTTGGGTAAATTTTGCCTCATTATGTAAATGAAAAATCCAGTATCACTCACCCTATTTAAAAGGTGTATTAGTCAAGAAAGATTAGGCAATACAGCAAGAATAGTTGATCCCAAGAGCTCAACGACCTAACATAGCATAACCAATGTGGGGTGACAGAGGGCCCCCCACGCAGTGAGAGTCTCAGCAGAGGGAGTCATGCCATCTCCTAACAGGAAATGACAGAGCTGGACGGTCGCTCACAGGTTTCAAATCTTCCGCGCACAGGCCCATTGGCCACGGATAGTCACGTGGCCCTGCCTGCAGGCAAGGGGACCAGGAAATGTGGGGGTGCACCTGCGTACTGGTAATCCGTAAATGTCTCTGCTGCTGTAACAACGCTGTGAGCCAGAACATGACAAAAGAAAAGAAATTAGCAAGCTTCATAAGTATGTGAAAGACGTTAGAGCAGCAAGCTGAGACTTTCTCCTGGATCCCAACAAAAGGACGAGGAGAGCAGTGAGAAGGCAATGATCGGCTCACAAGGGGACCCAGGGTTATGTAGGGTGTGTCCCTGTCACAGCAAACCATCTTCGAGCAAAACCAAACCACGGAAAGAGTTTCTTTGAAGCCAAATAGAAACCCAGTGGGGATGAAGGATGTTTTAAGTAAGATGAGAATCCTCGGGCGTGCAACAGTGTCACTGTTGTGACAGATGGTACTTTCCAAAGAAGGTGACACCGGCTCTGACAGTGTGACAATGACAGACCTCTACAGAGAGGTGGAGGAGTTTCTATTCTGTGCCCTTGATTCTGAGTGGGCCCGTGATTACGACAGCACTGAACCCCATGACTTCCGAGGCAATGTTAAGAAGGGGTGTTAACACCCCAGCAGCAATGAGCCCGCGTGGCCCCTACATCTTGGTTTCTAATACCATTCTCCAAAAAAAGGAACACGGCTCCTTGGAGAAATGGCTGATGCTGGCACTGGGGCAGGGAATACACGCAACTAGCCTGGAACATCTTCTAATGCGAAAAGGTAAGCCAGTGCGCGAGTGTACACGCGTGCACGCACGCGCGCGTGCACACGCACACACGTACAGTGAATGATGGGGGAAGGAAAGGGTCACGAAGCCCTTCTGAAAGTGCTCCCAGTGGCCAAAGCTGGAGCAATTCAAGCCACAAAATAAATAACATACTGTTGGATGATACCCCAAGGTAGAAAATAAATAACCGTGAGTCAACACTGATATAAACCAACGATGGTATAAATAAATAAATAAATGGGGGGGGGGGAATAGACACATCTCCCATGTAGAAGAATTCCGCATAATTTATGCAGATGCTCTGCCCTCGAGGAGGTGGAGCGTAACTCCCCACTCCCTCAGTGCAGGCTGCACAGAGCTGGTGACTTCCTTCCAAAAAGTACCATGTAGAGAAAGGAAAGGAAGAGTAATTTTACAGTGCGGATACCTAGCAAACGCCGCCACAGACAAGTGGTCAAGATCAACGTCGACAGTGACTGGTCGTGCTGATGGTACGTGCTCTTGATATGATGCGTTCAGAAGGGCCCTTCCCCTCTGTAGTCTTTGTCCCCCAAACCCACACCCCAGCCCCATCATGAGAAAAACATCAGAAAGATCCCCACTGAGGGACATTCTGCCAACATTCTACTGCCTCGCTAGCACTCCTGGAAATTGTCAAAGCCATCCAAACAGGGAAAGTAAGAGAACCCGTCACAGCCAAGAGGCACTAAGGACACACGACAGCTAAAGGTAATGCGGTATCCCGGATACCACATTCTATCCTAGGACAGAAAAATGACTTCAGGTGAAAAAACTATGAAAATCTGAATAAAGTATGGGCTTCAGTTATAAAGTTACGTGGATCCATATAGGTTCATTCATTGCAACAAATGCATCACGCTAGCCTAAGTTAGTGTGGGAAACTGGGCGTGGGAACCGTGTTATCTCAGCGATTTTTTTTGTAAAGCTAAAACTATTCTAAAATCAAGTGTTTGGTTTTTTAAAAAAGCAATACAGTTTCCACCTGGTACTCTCTCTTAGGGCGCAGACCCCGGCTGCCTTGTGCTGACATAAGTCCAGCTCCCTGGTGCCATCCTGTTGAAAAGACCACACAGACAGACCACACGGATAGACAGAGATGCCCAGCGAGCCACAGCCCTTGCTGCCCGGCTGAGTCCTCCCAATTGTCAGTCTTCCCGGCCCAGGCCAGATGTGTGCGAGGGGGCCTTTCCGGTTGTCCCAGCTCCTGGCCTTCTAGCAGGTTCAGTGGACACCGAGTGGAACATAGACAAGCCAGCCCCACTGAGCTGTGCTCAAATTGCAGAGTCATGCACAAAATAAGCGTTTTATGAGGTCCCTAAACACCGTGATGGCTCGTCACGCGGCATTACTTAAATGGAACAACCAGTCTGCAACATCGACTTTGGTTATTGATCGATTTCCTCTCCACATCTGTCTTTAGCTCCGCTAGGGGCTGGGCAGTGGAAACAGAGATCCACAGAGCTGCTGGTGATCCACAAGTCCCTGCTCTTGAAGAACTCTCAGTTGAGTGGAAGAAGCTAAGCCCCACGAGGGTAAAAACGAATGACAACCACACTGGATCGTAGCGAACGGGTGAAGGCAGGACTTCAGAGGCGCAGAGAACAGGATGCATGACTCTGAGGGATCCCAGAGGGGAGAGACACGGGGAGAGAGAACAGCGTTTATTGAGCACCTAATATGCTTCACTGTTCTAAGTGGGGTACAATATGTATTTGAATTCATCCTCCCAGTTGACACCATGATGTCATTATAACCACGTTAGAGAGGAGGAAACTGAGGCACAGAGATATGAAGGGATTCGTCAGGGCCCCACCAAGTGGCAGAGAGAGATGTGAAGGTGCTCTCGGTTTTCCTATCTATGATACGAAGGTATTGGATAAGACGCACACAAAGGGTCTTTGTGCCTCCAAGGCTTAGGTTATGTGTGGGTTTTGCCTGCCCGGCGTCTGTTCCCCTTCTTCCAGTAACAGAACCCCAGCTTCCATGAGCAGAACTGCCCCACCTCTACTCTCAGTCAGGAAGGGAAGCACACCCAGCCTCGGCCAGTCGCAATATCACATCCACCTTACGCAGTGATGGGCTCGGGCAAAAAGCACAGGCACTCAAGCCAGACGAAAGAGAGTCTCCTGAGGGCCTTTTGCCAGAATTCTTAGGAAAGAAGCACTCTATTTTCCCTGGAGTTGCCAAGGATGTAAATTTGGAGCTGTCAGGGGCTGTCATAAGAAGAAAGTCTGCCTGGAAGTAAAACCAATTCAGAGGAAGAGGGAGGCCAAGCACTGATACAAGATCTTCCGAGCACCTAGGTCCAGCCTTGCCTGAAGCCGGAGAGATCAATCCTTGGAATTTTCTGTCGCACGATTCAATAAATGTGATCCTTTGAATGGGATCTCCGTAACTTATAACCAAAAGATGTCGCATACAATTCGATGGCAATGATATGTGCTAGGGTTGGTGGCCTTATTTTTATTCCCCTTATTAGTGCCAAGTTCCCTGAGGATATAAAATGTGCCTTTTTCCTCTTTGTACCCTTACCCCCAGCCCCATTGGTGTCTATCAGTGCCTGGCACATAGGAGGGCTCAGGAAAATATTTGTGGCCTTGCACTGATGGGCAGCACAGATTACTTTCACTCCAAGGTCCTCTGGCTCTTCGGCTAGATGTAAGCCCCCCGGAGGTCCGAGGTACCTGAGCTTTGGTGTGGTTCCTAAGGAACACGACGGTCTGAGCAATTAGCTTCTGGCAGTTTCTCCAATGAGCCACGAGTAGAGGATTGGGACATGAGTGCGATAGCACGCCAACCGTGTTTAAGAGCATGGGCTTTGAGGTCGGACTTACCTGGGACCATATCTTTCCCCACATTTTACCGGCTGTGTGATCCTGGGCAGGTTCCTGCCTGAGCTCCCATCTCCTCTGCTTTAAACTGGAGTTTTAGTATCTTTATCTTCAGGACCACAAGTGAAGATAAAATGATATATAGCGCCCGGCTCAAGGTTAACCCTCAAGAAATGGCAGCTATTGTCCAGAACAATCCTAATCCCGATCCTAATCCTGACGATGATGATGGTGTTACAGTCCCCCTTTCCCAGTCCCCTTGGAAAATCGGCTACGCGTGAGGACAGGACACACTGTTCTCTTCTTCCTCCTCCTTCTTTGGAAGGATTAGCACACGAGGCTGGGAGCGCCTCCCAGAAACCACCCGCGGCTGGGGGCCAGCAGGGCGGAGGATGCCAGGCTGAGGTGTCTTTGCAGCAGGGGCCAGGGTGGCAGGGAACAGAAGGATCTGGAAGGATCGGAGCTCGGGCTGCAGCCCAGCGGGCCAAGCTTTCTCCCTCCCCTGCTTTCATTCTGGACTGAAATTCCCACAGCAAGGAGAGAAGCGGGGCTCCAAGGCCCCCTGTGCGTTCAGGCTTGAGGAGCCTGCTGGGCACCAGAGGTGGAAAAACAGGGGGCCCTGGGCCCGGAGGCAGCAAACCCAGGACGGAAGAGCAGGCCGCCCCAGGTGGCGCACCCACACTTTGGGAACCTTGCCGGAAGCCACCACCGTAATGTCCCCTGCCCTGCCCGCCCTCCTGCTGACGGGCCGTTTTCCGCACCTGGAACACCCTCTCCCCACGGCAAGGTGTCTGTTCTTCTTCTTCCCAGCATCTGGCTGAGCCACTCTGGAGCTTAGCAGCACACAATAACCATTATACGGTGCTTGTGGGCTCTGGGGGGTGGGGAACGGCATGTCTGTGCTCCACGATGCCCAGGGGTCAGCTGGGAAGGCTCCTATCGCTGGGGCTAGAATCTTCCCGAGGCTTGTTCACCCAGTGCCCAGTGTCTGGGCAGGGAGGACTCCAAGACGAGGCCCCGGGGTGGTCAGATTTCTTACATAACAGCCCCAGGCTCCTGCGAGGTCCCGGTGAACAAAGCAGAAGCCGGATCGCCGTCTGTGACCCAGCCCCAAAGTTCCGCAGAGTCCCCCCTGCCTTATTCTGTCAGCCGAGGAGGTCACAAGCCCACAGACTCAAACAGGAGAGAATTTCTGCCTCGAAATGCCCCCCCTACACACACACACACACACACACACACACACATACATACATACGCGTGCATGCGTGCTCGAGCCTCCTGCACTAGGACTTAAAGTTCCTCTCACCAAGTGCTGGATTCTCTTTGCTCACCCACCTGGGATCTGTCTCACCGCATGACATACTTTGGCCAGTACAATGTGACTCGATTGGGGCAATAGAAATGATTTGTGCTGTTTATGAGTCTAAGGCTCAAGAGACTCAAAGTTCCCCTCCCCTCTCTTGGAATCCTGCCACTGTCACGTGAACAAGCCCCAGGCTAGCCTCCTGCATGATGAGTGACCACTGGTACCTTTATCTCCATTGCCCCTGCCAACAGCCAGCTGACTGGCAGACATGTGAGCGAGGCCACCTTCACACGAGCAAGCCCCATGAAGACCAACGGGGTCGGACTCAGACGACCAAACCATCCAGATGCTCGGTAGTCTTACTGTTGTAAGCTACTCAGGTCGGGGATGGCTTGTTACGCAGCATTATTCGTGCTAATGGATGACTGGTGCAAGCACTTAGCCCAGGGCCCGCTTGGAATATGTGCCCAAATACATTATTTGCAACACGAACAAAGCAACTAAACAAAACCCTTTGGCTTTCAAGGGTTTAAGAGAAAAGCCTCCTGGGACCCGCAGAGGAAGGGAAGGTAGTGGTGTTTCGTCTGTAAGGGAGCAAAGCTTGAGTCTGTCTTGAGCAGGATCTTTGGGCAGGCTGTGGCCCGGGCAATCCAAAGACAAACTGGCGGAGGAGGGTCTGTGCAACAGCAAGAGAGAGGACCCAGCCTGGCCAGGAGCCTCTGGGCTTCTCCCTCAGGTCAGTTTTATGCAGCTTCTGGAACCCCCCACCACCTGCCTCACCCACCGTTGCAGACATCTGTGAGCCCCAGGGCTGCCTTTCGCAGAATGTAGTCATCATCTGCTTCTGAGTTGTCTGGAAAGCTAGTGAAAATGCAGAATCCTGGGCCTGGCTCCAGAATTGCTACAGGGAAAACTCCAGGGGTGGCGGCCAAGAACCTGTATTTGAAGAAGTTCCACACTGCCCTGGGGGACCTGGGGACACAGAACAGGAAGGGGCACCTGTGCTGATGGACTGGAACATACGGATCCTGGAACAGGCTACGGAATAGAGGCGACGACTGGAGAGGAACAGCTATCCTATCAATCCTCACCACCACATGGAACATAGATTCTTATACCCATTTCCTGGACGAGAACAGTAAGGCTCAGAGAGGCAGTGAGTGTTCCTGGCTGCCTGACTTCATATCAGCTTTTTGCTTCCACCCCGGTGGAATCCGCTCGACAGAACACTTTGTTCTTTTACCTTCCTCTTCTTTTAGGGTCGGTTTAGGCTCGCTGGCTCCTTGCTGAGGTGAAAGGAAGGCACCGAATGGGGATCCAGTGAATGGAAGACACAGTATGTGGGAGGTTTTCACTCCACCTTTGAGCGACTGGGGTCAAATGTCTCTTCTGTGGCCAAGCTAAATGTTGTTTTCCCGTTTAGAGTTTTGTTTGTATGTGTGTGTTTTCAATAAATCTGATCATTAAGCCACAAATGTTCCCAGCACACTTGGATATATTTAAATTGCAGGCCGCTGATCAAATGGAGAAAATTCACAAACACGGACATAAATGGTGCCTTTTGTTTGTTCCCTGCCTTTCTGCGGCACTCAATTGGTTCTGTCAGCTTCACAGCCAATTCCAAGGCTGCCTGGGATGAGGGGAGGTGGGGGGAGGGGTGGGGGCTGACAAAGAGATGACAGGAAGTGAAGCCCCCTGGTGAAAGACTGTGGTTCTTTTCTTTTATGAAAACGTCTCATTGGCGCCTGTAATTCATCTCAACAAGCCAGTTTTGAAAACACAAGTTGGCAAAAGGGATGTTTGTCTCTGCCTGATCTGGTGGCATTCCCTACTTGATGTTATGGGCCACAATCGCATTCCTGATCATCATGAAAGAGAATCAGAGGGTCCCGCGTTCCCATCTCTTTTGACCTATGCTGTGGAGACTGTTTGGGCTCCTAGAGGCCCGGGGTCCCGCCTGGGGTCCTGTGGTCTCTGCCCATCCACTGACTAACAAAAAAATAAAAGCAGAAATAGTAAGGGAAGACTTATTTGCAAGGAGATGGCAATGGGGAGGGGTCTACTGTCCTAAAGAGAAAGCTGTGACCATAATGACGGGGTTTGGGGGCGATGGGGGTTCGGAGCTGACAGCCGAGAAAGAATTCTTCAAGACGTCTTTGGTGCAAAAAGGTGATTTTATTAGAGCACGGGGACAGGACCCGTGGGCAGAAAGAGCTGCACTGGGGTTGTGAAAAGTGACTGATTATATATATACCTTCTGGTTGGCAGGGGGTTAGGGACAGTGTAAGTCTCTAAGGAATTTTGGAAGCAAGGTTTCCAGGACCTTGAGGGGCTAGCTAGGAAAACATCTTTTTTTTTTTTTTTTCCCAACGCTTTTATTTTTTATTTTTGGGACAGAGAGAGACAGAGCATGAACGGGGGAGGGGCAGAGAGAGAGGGAGACACAGAATCGGAAACAGGCTCCAAGCCATCAGCCCAGAGCCTGACGCGGGGCTCGAACTCACGGACCGCGAGATCGTGACCTGGCTGAAGTCGGACACTTAACCGACTGCGCCACCCAGGCGCCCCTAGGAAAACATCTTTTATTACTGCTTAGTGAAACCTCAGTCATGAGGCCCTTCAGATGTGTATCAGGGGCCGTTAAGTCTGGAATATGACTGTTAACATATATCTTTGCGGGGAGGGGGCGGTGGTACAGATAAAGGAGGTTTGCAAAGGAATTAAAAAAAAATTTTTTTTAATGTTTTATTTACTTTTGAGAGAGAGAAAGACAGAGCATGAGCGGGGGAGGGGCAGAGAGCGAGGGAGACACAGAATCCGAAGCAGGCTCCAGGCGCTGAGCTGTCAGCACAGAGCCCGACGTGGGGTTCAAATTCATGAGCTGTGAGATCATGACCTGAACCAAAGTCGGACACTTAATTGACTGAGCCACCCAGGCACCCCGAAATTTTTATGTGTTTAAGGAGACTCACAGGATCCTGGGAGGGAGGGTGGTCAGGATAATATTAAGACAAGATTCTCTTTTGCCCCTACCAAAATGTCATCATCGTCAAGGCAGCTGAGCTCCTAGAGGAAGGTCACTCTGTTTCAAGGACTTGTTAATGGCTGTAGGCAGTAAGGGAATTTAATTTTTCATTTGCCTTGTTTCCCATATCACCATGGCAAGCACTTAAACCCCCTTACATCTTGATGAGGGTGATATTCGGGCTCCAGGAAATAGAATCTATAGGTTTCTGGAGATTAGGCTATGGAAAAGATTGCCTTTTTCTTGCAATTTACTAAGTTATCCGTAAACTAAAGGAGACTCCTGTCCCTGCAGGACTGTGATCTCTATCAGTTAACTATTTGCTTTCTTTCCTTTCCCCTATTCTTGGGCAGGCAGGAGTGTTGGAGGAATATCACACATATCCCACCTGGTGGAGGGGGGTGCTGTTAGCCTGTACTTTGCCCCTGGCTTGGCCCACGCTCCCTCATCAATAAGGTTTGCGAGCATCGTCAGGGTTGGGCAAAAAGATTTTTCTTTTATAGGCTGCAGAAAAGAACTAGAAAGTGGGATCAAAGAGTAGCATAACGGGACAGGGGATCAGAGAACATTCTGTCCTCTTCGCAAGAAGGACCGTCTGCTGGCTTAGGCTGGGCGTGGACCAAAGTTCAGGGGCTGGAGGAAGGAGAGAATTTAACGAAATTTGGCTGACAAGCATTTTGCTCTGATTGATTACTGGGGACAAGCAGTTCAGCTAATCACTTACGAGGCAAAGAGTGGGAATTTGGAGGGTCTGTGCCCAGCCTTGTTGGAGGTAAACACGGGCAGCATCCACGAGCCTTCTGGAAGTCACATGGAAAAGGGGTTCCTTGCAGCAAGCTGTTTTCTGGAACACAAAAGGATGAGGGAAATTCCTTCAACCTTCACTGTTTTCCAGAAACACGGGGCTCAGACAAAATTCAATGCCGTCACCACTCGACTGGGGGGTGGAAATTATAATAGTTAATCTAGGATTTTAGTATTTTTAAATGCTTTGAAAGCTCAAGGTGTGTAGCCAATGTTCAATAAATATCTGTTAATCTCTCTTCCCTGCAAGACCCTTGAGGGCAGGAGGTGAGTTCATTTGGTATGTTTTCCACAATGTTAGCCAACTACCTAGAACCCACTGATCTGCTGAATTGGCCCTGAGCAACCCTCAGTTTCCTTGTCTATAAGACATTATAATCTCCACCTAACGGGACTGTTAACATAATTAACATCGAGGAGTTCTCGGGGCCCCAGAGAATACCTGACACATCCCTGGTGACCAGTGACAAGGCTCTTCTCAGTCCTCTTTCTAACTAAGCCTTGACCTTGGGCGCTGTCCTTGGCTTGCTGAGTCCAGTTTTAGCAAGAATCCTGTTGGATTAAGCAGAAATCCCCTACCCTTGGTATCTGACCCGATTTCTTATCCTCTACCCTTGACTATCTTATCACCCTGGCCTGCCGGCAGCAAAAAATCCTGGGTGGTCGGTTTAGCAGAATTCCCCTTATCCCTCACGCTTCCTCTTAAAAATTTCCCATCCACTGACCTAGACCCTGCTCCTTGGCTATGAATCTGCACTTGCCTTTGTCATATTTGGAGTCCAGGAGTACCTCTTTCCTCTATCACAGACCCCCACTGCAGCGGCAGGTAGCCTGCCTTACCACCTGTTAAAGGTGTCATGAGTAACTTTTTTCTTTGATAGCAGGAAATGATTCCCTTCCCTTTCCTCCTCGGACTCCAGACCCACTATGAGCAGGACTTTCTACCACCTCTGTACAATGCTTCAAAAGGCCTGAATCCCTGGAAGCCACGGGCAGTGTGCTCCAAACCACAACCCGCAGTGATGCCCACACCACTCAGGGTCGGGGCCGCGGCGGCAGGAGTGAGGATTCTGGCTGCCCACCGAAACCCAGGATTTCCTCACTCCTGCGGGCCGTGGATGCAAAAATTTAGGAGCTGTGACTTTCCCAAAGTACAAGGATTCGGCCCCTTTATTTCACTGGGCACTGGCTGACCTCCCTGTAAACTAGGAAAACGAATCCTCTTAGTTGTACGGTTTCGATGAAATGGTGGATGCGAAGCTGATTAGCACACTAAGTTATCCTTGCTGAGGAAGTCGCAGGCGTCACCCACGTGGGAATCGAAAACCAGGAAAAGACCCCTCACTTGCGGGTCGCTTCTACCCTACGGCCTTGTAAACACGACGGGGCGGGGCCACGGCATCGATCACTCGGCGCTCGGCTAGGCACTCCGCCCCGATCAGGCGAGCACTGAGTGATCGATACTTCGGCAAGCCTGACTACTCGGAGGAGAGAGCCAGAGTGTTCCGACCAAACGGAACACGTCGTCGCCAGCCTCTGCGCCACTCCACACGGCCCAAACTCGAGACAGGTGAACTTGAGCAACTCCAGAGGGAGGGAAGCCCTGCCTCCTTAGAAGCAGAGGGGAGGACTGCGCAGGCGCTGTGTTAAAGGCGCAGAGGGGCGGGGCGTTGGGGGGGGTTGGCGGTGGAAAGACTGCCTCGCGCGTGCGCCTTGGAAATCCCCAGGCAGTTCTTCAAAGTAGAGAAATTGGGACGGGAATGGGGAGGGGAGGGGGGGGAAAAAAAAAAAAAAAAGAGGCGGCGCATGCGCCCTGAGAACGCAGCGCCAAGTCTCCTGCACGTCGCGGGTAGGAGGTAGGTTCCACGCGTGCGTAGTGCTCGCCTTAAACCAGTAATTTCGCATGCGTGAGGCCAGCGGTGTGCGCCTGCGCGATTCCTGGGGGCGCGTTGGCGGAACTCTAGTGCGCCTGCGCGAGTGTTTATTTCCTCGGTGACGGCACCTGCAGGTAGTGGACCAAGGCTGCCTTTGTCATAGGCCTGGAGCTAGGTTGCTGTAAACCAAATGTGGGCCGTGACAAATGAAGCCCCAGGCGGGGAAGGGGTGTGAGCCCTCGGGTGGAGCGTCAGCTTGGGGTACCTGAAGGACAGGGATTTGTAAGTAATAGGAGTTAACTCTGAGCATCGGTGTCGCGTTACGCCCCTCGCGTTAGGATCCAGCAAAGGTAAGTCACCGTGCTCAGCAGGGTTACATATAGCAAGCCCAAGGTCAGGGGGCAGGCAGGTGTTAGGGCCCCACCGACGGCCCGAACCCGAGGCAGCGGGGCCCTTAGAAGGCCAAAGTTACCCATGGCGCCGCTAAACAAAGCTTTCTGGAAATATTTCCAAATCTCTCTGGAAAGTTTTATAAAGCTCCCTAGAAAGCTTTTTTTTTTTTTTTTTTGCACAGCTTACGTGGAATAGTGCCACAATAAAATTGAAGAGATTTGAAAACTAAGTGGGCAGCCTGCTCCCAGAAAGCCAGGTAGAGGCTCCTATTTTGGAAGCCACCCACGGGAAGCTTCTCATGACCAGCATACTGCTCTCAGGATGGCCATTTCGGGTCAGCCGGAGACGTTTGTGGGACCCTGGGGGGCTCTTAAATAAAGCCAACCCTCTGCGAATCCTGGTGAGATTCTCCAAGAAGCCGCTTCTCCCAGCCAGTTTAAAGTCTGTTGTGGCAATTGCTTTAGGTTCTTAAAGATAATTTAAGAGAATTCTGGGATGAGTATCCTGGCTTCCCAGGAGGCATTGTTTTGTAACCAGCAGAACCCACTTGGGCTGTTCAGTACGAAAGGCCAGCTTACATAACGTGCTCCATCTCGATGGTGAATTTGCGAAGTCAGGACCTGAGGCCACGCATAAAAATGTAGCCCATACGTGGCTCCTTTGTGTTAAATACAACCAACAAGAAACCTTTTATGAAGTTCGTATCAGGTTGATTTATAAAGCGGAGACAAAAGCCACTTGGAGAGGTTAGTTCAGACCACCTTTATCTGACCCCCGTACCTAGAGTATCGTTTCATCAACAAATGAGTATCGTTGTCATCAACAAATAAGCCTTTTGTAAGAGATGGCAAGATACAGTCCACCGAGAGAAGCTATTTTGTGCAACCTGTACCTGACCTTCCCCTGAAAGCTGTCCCATGTCACAAAGCCAGTACACGTGGCACTTTGAAATGCCAGTTGACGAAGTCAGGACACAAGACCACTGGGGCTGTTTCTGTACCTGACGCCTCCACCCTCACCTCCTTCAAAAAAAGACTTCTGTGACCAACAAGAGGTCTCTCCAGGCCGGTAACCTGACGAGTTTTAGGGAACTGACTTTAAAGTGACAATATAAGGCCACTCCGGCTTTTTCATAGGGCCTATAATTAGGGTGACCATCGGTCTCAGTTGGCCTGAATACCCCCAGTTTATGACTTGACCAGTCCTAAATATTAGATATTTAAATAATATGAAATAAATGCTGAAATTTACGTACATATGAAAGAAAACTAACAGCACGCCCAGTAGTCAGCTTGTGAAATCTCTGCTTGCAGAAATGAAAGTTCCAAACAATGTAAGGACAAAGAACTTTGGAGAAAACGATGAGAATAAAAAGTTTTACAAGAGAAAAATGTATCCTTCACCAAGCCAAAACCCAACCAAACAAAAAAGGCCTATATACAGCATCCTGGTTTGTAGGATATATTCTGTAGTTAACCCACCTGTACCTGACTGCAGAAGGCAGTTTATACAACCTCTGCTTATGCCTTTTTATGTGGAATTCTGGGGGGCCAATTAGAAGATGAGTCTACAGTGCCACTCTGAAAGACTCACACAGTTTATCTTGACTCCTTCCTCTGGAAGGCTGTGTTTTTTTGTTTTGTTTTGTTTTAGGAAGAGAGAACCCATGAGTGGAGGAGAGGGGCAGAGGGAGAGAGAGAGAGAAAATCCGAAGCAGGCTCTATGTTCAGTGTAGAGCCCGACATGGGGCTGGATCCTGTGACGCTGGGATCATGACCTGAGCTGAAATCAAAAGTTGGCCATTCAGTGAACTGACCCACTCCGGCATCCCAGGAAGGCTGTATCGTATAACCTTTTATGAAAGGCAGTTCAGTGGGGAACTCTGGGAAGCCAGTCAATAAAGCCAGGCCAAGGCCGCAAGACTACTCTGACTGACACCTTCCTCTGGAAGACTGTTTTACTATTATCAAGAAGCCTTTTTTGTCAGACCAGTACATGGGGGGTGCTGGAAGTTTGATTTGTAAAGCCAGGACTTGAGGCCATTTGGAAAGGAGTTTCGTGTGGCCTGTACCTGCCTTCAGTGGAGGGCCGTATCAGATGGCCTGTTGTGAGGGCTGCTGACAGCCCACGTGGGGCCACCTTCTCTGGACCATAGTTTCATACGGTCATCAAGAAGGGGTTTGACCCAGCCAGTGAAAGCCGTTTTCTGTAAGGCCATTTCACGGAACAGGAGCTAACTGAGAGGGTTGATGGGTAGAACCTAACACTTTCCTGGTGCTCTAAAGAAACCACGGGAGATTGGTTGGTTTGTAAAACTAACACAAAGTGTGGGTTTCATCGGGCCCTCAGACAAGGTCCAGTATGTAAAGAAACCTGTTTATGAAACAGTTCACGGCTCTACTCTGGAAGACTGTTTCCTGTAGTAGGATGTAGCTCCTCCCCCAAAGGCTGTTTGATTCGGCAACTATTTAAAAGGCTAACTAATGAAAGGGTCCGAGAAGCCAGTAGAATCAGGCTGTAGGATTATTCAGAGAAATAATGACCGGTATGCCACGTCACCGTGGAAAGTTGCTTCCACCCGCGAACACAAGGCCTTCTGGGAGACTAGTGGTTTTTTTATTTTTATTTTTTTTTATTTTTTATTTTTTTTAAATTTTTTTTTTTCAACGTTTTTTATTTATTTTTGGGACAGAGAGAGACATAGCATGAACGGGGGAGGGGCAGAGAGAGAGGGAGACACAGAATCGGAAACAGGCTCCAGGCTCCGAGCCATCAGCCCAGAGCCTGACGCGGGGCTCGAACTCACGGACCGCGAGATCGTGACCTGGCTGAAGTCGGACGCTTAACCGACTGCGCCACCCAGGCGCCCCTATTTTTAACACTTTTAAGTAATCTCTACAGCCAGCGTGGGGCTCAGACTCACAATCCCAAGATCAAGAGCTGTGTGCTCCACCAACTGAGCCAGCCAGGCGCCCCAGGGAGGCTAGTGTTACAAGATCAGCCATGAGGCCCTTTGGGAGGCCATTCAAGTGGCTATGACAGAGCCAGTCTGAAAAGTCATTTTGAAAACAAACTCGGAGCTATCCCGGAGCGTCCACCTCTGGAAGACTCTGTCATATGGTGTCAACATAAGTATCTCTGAAGACTGTTTGATAAAGCCATTCACCGAGGAGCTCTGGATTCGAAATTAATTACTAAGGTTATATTATGTGGCCAAGAGGAGACCTGTTTTGTACAGCCAACCTGAGGCCCTCTCCCAGAAGGCTGTTTGACATGGCCATTTACATGAGTCCCTCTCCAAGGCCACTTTGCAAAGTAACACATAGGCTGCCTGAGGAGGCAGGTTTATGGAGACCAAACAAGACGGCCTTGGGAGACCATGTTGCAAAGCAGCACACGAGGCCACCTGTGGAGGCTCACTTTGAAGGGCCTTTGTGAGCTCTCTGAGGGGGTGTTTTGTAAGGTCACCCCGAGAGGCCAGTTTACAAAGTCCGTAATCTGCATCCCAGGGAACTGGTTTATAGCCCATTTAAAATCCTCTGGGAAGCCGTTTTTTAAGGCCACTAAGAGACCGATTTACAAAGCGGGTACATAAGGACCCCTTTTGAAGCCATTTTTCTAGTCAGGCAAATAAGTGGTCTTCTGGGAGGTTTATTGCCGACCTTTGCGAGAAGCCAGGATATGAGGTCTCTGAGGTCTTCTGGCGCCCCGAGACTTCTCGAGGCTGTTTTATAAGACACGTGAGTCACTCTTGAGGGGATGAGCCATGAAGCCACCCAGGGAGGCCAGTTGACGGGCACAAATGCGGTTTTGTGTGTGGGTAGCGGGTAAGGCCACATTGGAAGTTTGGGCCGTGAAGCTCTCCCGAGAAAGCTGTCAATGAGACCAACACAAGACATTTATGAATCTTCTGGGAGGCTAGAGATAGAAATCGTCCTGGTAGGCGAGGGCCGTGCCACTCGAGGCTCTCGGTGCCATCATTCACTGGGCCGGCTGGAAGGCCTTGTGCACTGGGGACCGAGCTAGGATACAAAGATCCAAAAGCTGATGTAATCCTCACCCCTGAAGCTGAAAAGTGTTCCGGGTAGACGCTGCCAGTTACTGTGTAGTTTTGGACAAGTTGCTTACTCTCCCAGATCTTAACTTCATTCGTCTCTGTAAAACCTCACATCACGAGATTGTAAGTGATTACATTGTAAGATTATAACGTACAGAAACCACGGAGCATCGACAGGGCACATAAGAAAGTCACTTCATTTTTCCCCTGGACTTTAGTTTCTTCATCAGCAAAAGAAGGTAGGGGTGTAGGGAAAATGATCATCTACGTCCCTAGCCACTTGACAGTGTTGTGAGGGACAAATAAGATTAGAGGGAGGGGAAGGGTGGGAGAACCGTGATATGGGCAGTGGTACGTTATTGCTGTTGCTTCAGGCTCAGGAAGAGGTTCTTCAAAAATAATGACACACAAGGAAGATCATCCGTTTTGCTTCTACGAAGTGATGGGATTTTCTCATCTGTTGAGTGGGAATAATCATTCCTTCATTACAGGGTTTTGTTGAGGGTTAAACAGCCCAGATTCCCAACTTCATCCTGTGCTGGCCGGAGATGTTGTGGCTCGGTTCCTTCACCCACGAGATCATGGAAGTCTGGGGGCCAGACTGCCTGAGTTTTAAATCTCTCGTGTCCCCTCTTCCTAGCCCAATGCGTGGGGCAAGTCACTTAACCACTTTAGCTTCCTTATCTGCGAAATGGGGACGATGATACTTTCTTTGAGTTTCTGTGAGAATTAAAAAGTGCTTAGGGCATCCTTGGCTTAGAGTAAACACTGTATATTTTCGGCTTCATCGGACCGTGAAGTTTAAAGAGGTAACGATGTGTTACTGTCAGTGTTGTGGGTGGTGTTAGTCACGAGTTGGTGAGAAATGAGTTAAAATGGGGCCCGGAGGTAGGGATGGGGCTGTCCAGCCTACCTGCAGGGACCACACCTCTAGCCTTCCTGTGTCTTCCCTTCCCTGTCTACTGCTGACTTCTTCATGCACGTTGGTGCTAAAAGAAACTGCTTTCTTCTCCCGTTCTTTTGTGTGAGTTCTTGTTGAGTCCCAGGGTGTCAGGGAAATGTGAATAGGGGTGTTTATTAGTTATCTAGTGCTGTATGACAGTTTAGCCTTAGTTGCCTAAAGCCACACATATTTCTTGTCTTAGATTCTTTGGGTCGAGTCTGTGGTGTGACTTAGTGGGGCCCTCTGTGTCAGGATCTCACGAGGCTCGAGGTATGGTGTCCATCAGGACGAAGTTCTTGTCCAGAGGTTCAACTGGACAAGGATCTAAACCCCTGTGGTTGTTGGAACAATTCAGTTCTTGGAGGCTGTTGGACGGAGGGCCTCAGTTCCTAGCTTGCTGTTGGCTCGAAGCCGCCATCATCTGTTCGCCGTGCGGACCTCTCCCAACTGGCCACGTGCTCATCAGTGCACACGAGCCAGGAAGGCAGTAGGGAGAGTCGGCTGGCAGTGGAAGTTAAACCTCATGTAACCCGATCAAGGGGCATCCCATCCATCACCTTTGCCATCTTAGGAAAAAAAAAAAAAAAAAAGCCACATGTATCAAACTTACACACTTGTTGGCTAGAAGCAAGTCATAACGGTTTTCTGTTGCTGCTGTAACAAATTACTGCAAACTTGGTGGCTTAAAACAGTACAAATTCATTATCTTACATTTTCATAAGATTAGACCAACGTGGGGCTGACGGCTAAAATCAAAGTCTTGGCAGGGCAGCATTCCTTTCTGGAAGCTCCAGGGGAGAATCCATTTCCTGGCCTTTTCCTGCTTCTAGAGGCCACCCACATTCCTTGGTTTGTGACCCCCTCCCTCCATCGTCAAAGCCAGCAAAACTGCATCTCTCTGCCCCTTCTGTTACCACCTCTCCCTCTGACTCTGACTTTAGCCAGGAAAGATTATTTCAAGGACTCCTCTATAAAGTTGGACCCACCCACACAATGCAGGATAATCTTTCCATCTCAGGGTCCTTATTCTTAATGGCATCTGCAAAGGCCATTCGAATTACAGGTCCTGCCCATGCTCCAGAGGAAGGAGTCAGATAAGGGTGTTAGTCACAGGAGGCAGGGATCACTGGGGAACGGTGGCTTTCTTCCCTTTATAGGAAGTGAGACATCTGATAAGGCTTTATCAGTCTTCCTCCTTGCCTTTCACCATCCCCCAGGGGTGGGGGATATCAGTGACTCCTGTGGGTCAAGTAGGGTCCCTGACCAAAGAAGCCAACCCTGGCTGACAGAAGGAAGATGTTTTTTGGAGAGCCACTGGGGCCACAGAAGGAATGGAAAGCTGGAGAATTGCCCTTTGAAAAGAGTAAGAACGAAAGGGGCTCCATAACCCAGAAATCCAGGACGATAACTGTGAGCCCCTAGACCAGGCTGGCCCAGAAATGGCCGGTAGGAGACCGTGAAGCACCAGCCACCTCCAGTCCAGTCGATCTGCTCAAAGTTCACATTCAAGGGAGGCAGCTTAGAACCAGTCGCCTGGCTTTGCGCACACACCCACGGCCCCGGCAACATCCCACCTGACCGACCTCAGCGGGGGAGATGAAACTCCTCAGAAGGAAACGGAGGAGTGTTGTTAAGAAAGAGGAAAGGATTCTGAGCCACAAAACTGAATACTCTGCCCTCTGTTTCTTCAGCAATAGAAGTTTCTGTGTCAGGGCAGCTACCCGCTGTGACACGCATCATCAGCAGTTTAGCGGCTCGACACAATGCAAGGTCTTTTTGGCTCATGAGGCATTCCAGCATGGGTGTATGTGCCCAGTCCTGTGGCCGCTGTGGCTGTGTCATCCTCTAGGGCCTCAGAGTCCTTCACTTGCAGCCAGCGGGTAGGGAGAGCGTGGAGAATCCTGTAGGAGGTGTACGCGGGCCAGGCCCGGAGTGGCTGCATCACTTGCGTTCACATGAGCTGGCAGTCGTGGCCACGTCGCATGGCAGGGATGACCTGGAAATGTAGTCTGTGTGCCCAGGGAGAGGGTGAAAAGGATTTTGGTGAACTTAAAGCAAGGGTTTGTTTTCGTAAAGTTTTATTGGAACGCGGCCATGCCCATCTGTTCACATCCTGCGAAAGGCTGCTTTCACGCTACAGTGGCCGAGTAGCGACAGCAGTGACCGCGTGGCCTGCCAGGCCTAAAACGTGTAACATCTGGCCCTTTACAGAAAAAGTCTGCTGACCCCTACCTAGCATAGAGCAGTCTCTGCAAAAAGCATGATGGTCCCTATTTCTTAGCATCGTGAGAGAGACAGCGGATGGAACAGCTGTTAGTATACCCAGAGTGCAGTGGCACAGGTGACCAATCAGAGGTGGGCAATTACAAACCTGTGAGAACCTGTTCACCTGTTAGTGCTTACGCATGAGGACCGGCCTGCCGTCCGTATAGAAGAGCACCAACTATGATGTTTTTCCTTTCTGTGTAGGTTTTCTGTACTCCCAGGGTTCTTCCCGAGAAGTTAAGACCCCATTCCTCCAATAGCCTTAGTTGAGTGCCCACCGGGAGCCGGACTTTAGGGAAATGGAGAGAAATGAGGCACGTTCTTGCCCCGGAGAAGCTTGCCAGCTAGTCCTGGAGAGACAGACATGTGAGCCATCAGAGTGTTGGCAGGCTTCCCAGAGGGGATCATTTAAGGTGGGCCTCGAAGGTTGGATAGGAGTTTGCCAGACAGGAGGGATGTTGGAGGCGTTCCAGTTAAGGACAACATACGTTCCTGTCTGAATACACATTTATCCCGTGCCCACGGTGAGACTGGTATCATACCAGGCCCTGAATGTAGGAGTGACCCCAGACAGACGGGGGCCCTGCCCTCACAAGAGTTTACGCTTGGCAGAGAAGACCGTTGTAGTCATTCACGTGAGACGTGTGTCACAAAGGACACGTGTGGAAAGCCGTGGGAACCTGTAAGGGAGATGTCTGCATGGTCTCTCTCTTTATAGAAAGTGACTTTATATTTTATTTTTATTATTTTTATCGCTTTCTGATTTTTTAAAATCTTTTAATATTTTATTTTCATCATGGAAAGTGTACTCCTTAGTCCCCATCTCCTGTTCCCCCCATCCCTTCACACCCTTCCCCTCTGGTAACCATCAGTTTGTTCTATTTGAGAGTCTGTTTCTTGGTTTGTCTCCCTCTCTGTGTCTCGTTTTTCCTTTGCTTATTTGCTTTGTTTCTTAAATTCCACATGAGTGAAATCCTATGGTGTTTGTCTTTCTCTGATTTCGTTTAGCATAATACTGTCTAGTTCCATCCATGTTGTTGCAAACGGCAAGATTTCAATTTCTACGGCTGAGTAACATTCATTGTATATGTATATACCTCATCTTCCGTGTCCATTCATCAGTCGATGGACACCTGGAATCTTTCCTTAATTTGGCTATTGTAGATAATGTTGCTATAAACATAGGGGTGCATGCATCCGTTTGAATTAGTGTTTTTTTGTATTTTGGGGTAAATACCCAGTAGTGCAATTACGGGATCATAGGGTAGTTCTGCTTTTAACTGTTTGGGGAACCTCCATACTGTTTTCCAGAGCACGAGTTTGCATTCCCACCAACAGTTCGCAAGGCTTCCTGTTTCTCCACACCCTCACCAGCATCAGTTGTTTCTTGTGTTTTTGATTTAGCCATTCTGACAGGTGGGAGGCGGAATCTCGTTATGGTTTTGATTGGCATTTCCTAATGATGACTGACATTGAACATCTCTTCACGTGTCTCTGGATGTCTTCTTTGGAGAAATGTCTGTTGATGTCTCCTGCCCATCTCTTAACTGGGTTTATCTGCTTTTTGAGTGTTGAGCTGCATCGGTTCTTCACATATTTTAGATACTAAGCCTTTATCGGATATGCCATTTGCAAATATCGTCTCCCATTCCTTAGATTGCCTATTAGTATATACATTAAAAATCTCAGTGGGTGACGTTTTCGCTACTGGATAGCATCACAGCTCTAGCTCCCCCTCCCCAGTTTGATTTTATGAAAATCTACAAATGTATGTGTTTGGGCACGCGACACGCTGTTCTGCTCTGTTCTTTCTTCCCGCAGCACCGTCGTCACGACCCGGCCGGCAGAGGGCCCCATGGCGGGAGCCGGCACCCTCCGGGAGGCACTCAGGGCGCTCCTGCCCCCCACTAAAGAGGAGCTGACGCTACAGCTCGGGGAGACGGTGGAGCGCAGCGTGGTGCGGCTGCTGCGGGAAGCGGTCGAGCTGTTCTGCGGCGGCCGTGGGGACGAGTGTCTGCAGGCCAGCGAGGCCATCCTGGACTACTCCTGGGAGAAACTCAACACGGGGCCGTGGCGCGACGTGCACAGAGACTGGCGCCGCGTGTACGCCTTCGGCTGCCTCCTGAAGGCCGTGTGTCTGTGCGAGGAGCCCGGGGACGCCGGCGCCGTGGCCGCAGCCCTGAGAGTCTGCGACATGGGCCTGCTGATGGGGGCGGCCATCCTCGGGGACATCCTCACTAAAGTCGCGGCCGTCCTGCAGGCGCACCTCCCCTCGGGAAAGAGGCCCGCCCCAGGCCCGGCCCAAGAGCAGCCCCACGAGAAGGTATCTGGGTGGGATTGCCGCCTGCCACACCTCAGGTGCCCCGACGGTCCTGTTTTTCTAGAAGGAAGGAGTCTGCTCTTCCTGGGGGGTGAGGCCTCGAGGCATGAAAATAGCGTCTCCGTGGATTCGGAAGGGGAGCCGCTTGGCCGGATTTCCGATTCCCACCCTCCCCCCTCCCCCCCCCCCCCCCCCCCGTGTCTGCATAAGCAGTGCCCTTTCAGGAGAGACGGAGGTGGACACGCTGTGGCTCGAGAGAGCAGCAGCCGGAGGGACGCATGGGCCCACGCCTTCCAGCTTGCTCTTGGTCAGCCCCTGGAAGCGTCACCCCTTTCCTGGCTGCCTTGCTCTCCGCGCCGCCGCGTCTGGGCCACGTGCTACATCCAGCCGTCTCCCGTTCCTGTGACTGCTGGGTGCCGCCCCCAGGGTCCCGGCATGTGGCCTTCCCAGTGTTTAGCGCACGAGGACTACCCTGCAGGGCGGAGGCCAGGCTTCGGGTCCCAGCGCTGACACGCAGACCTCACTTACCATACCTCTAGGCGTGTGGGAAAATGCTCGGCCTCACCTGTGGTTAAAAAAAAGGCAAGAACAGCGAGGTAACGATGTCTGGCCGTGAAACTGACAAGGAGGGTTTATGCAATACCGGTGCCACGGAGGATGCCAGGGGCCAAGGGCAGGGTGCGTGGGTTGACCTTTCAGAGGGCAGGGCAGACATGCAGACCACGGGGGGGCAGATGCCAGTGTCCTTTGACCCGGGAGTTTCACTGTTCACTGCCCTTTCCCACGCCAAGTCTGTCCCAAAGGAACACAGAGGTGGCCCCGTGCCCAGGGTGGGGCTCACGGTGCGGGTGGTGGTGGGCAGTGCGTGTAGCCCGGGGGGGCGGGGGGGGGGGGGTGAGAGCTCAGGTCTGGAGTTGGCCTGCCGGGCCGCGTTCCCACCAGCTGCCCACCGCCTGTGAGTCGGGCAGGTGTCTTGACTCCTCTCTGCCCCCTGCGTTCCCATGCCTGTAAGGGGGAGGGGTTTGCTCGGCAGCTTTACGGCACCAGCGGTGGCCTAGATGTGCCAGGCGCCGAGGGCATGATACGTACGGAAGGGCCTGTTCTCCTGGAGTCTGGGTTACAGAGAGGCTGTTACGGAATGCGTTCTCCGTGCGGGGGGAAAGGTGGGGGAGGCAGCTCCGCTCACGGTGCTCAGGGAGGTGCCGCTGACGAGGGCGTGAGAGGAAATGAGAGCAGAGGGTGTAACAAGGATGGTGAGCACGAGTCCGCGTGCACGGCCTGCGGGTGAGACTGGTAGTCGTCACTGCCGCGGGGTCAGAGCTGGCGCACACACGTGCAGTGGGGTGGGGCGGGGGGGGGGGCAGGGCTGACGCACGCGCGTGCAGCAGAGGGGGCGGGGTCAGAGCTGGCGCACACACGTGCAGCAGGGGGGCGGGGTCAGAGCTGGCGCACACACGTGCAGTGGGGCGGGGCGGGGGGGGGCAGGGCTGACGCACGCGCGTGCAGCAGAGGGGGCGGGGTCAGAGCTGGCGCACACACGTGCAGCAGGGGGGCGGGGTCAGAGCTGGCGCACACACGTGCAGTGGGGCGGGGCGGGGGGGGGGCAGGGCTGACGCACGCGCGTGCAGCAGAGGGGGCGGGGTCAGAGCTGGCGCACACACGTGCAGCAGGGGGGCGGGGTCAGAGCTGGCGCACACACGTGCAGTGGGGCGGGGGGGGGGGCAGGGCTGACGCACGCGCGTGCAGCAGAGGGGGCGGGGTCAGAGCTGGCGCACACACGTGCAGCAGTGGGGGCAGGGGGGCAGGGGCAGAGCTGAGGCACATGCTTGCAGTGGTGTGGGGCAGAGGGAGCAGACGCTCCTACCAGCGATTCTGGGCACTTCACGTGTGACACCTAGTCTCCCGGTCATGTAACAGAGGAGGAACCTGAGGCCCCAAGACAGTAACTTGCTCAGGTCACTCAGTTGGGAGGTGGTTGGGAAATTCCGGCACAGCCCCTCAGAAGACATCGCGGGGACCGAGTGGCAACGTGGAAACGTGGCTCATCCGTCCTGCATATTCCTGCCGGTGGGTCAACGGTCCTCTCCTCACTAGTGACAGGATGGGAGAGGAACGCATAGTAATGACAGAGTACTTTAACATCAGACGGCATTTGGAGTCGTAACGTCTCCTCTGCGGAGTTTCTGTGAAAGCCTCACCTTCCTTTTACAATCAAATAGATGCTTTGTCTGCTCTTTCTTTTTTAATATTTATTTATTTTTGTGAGAGAGAGAGCGTGCAAGCAGGAGAGGGGCAGAGAGAGAGGGAGGAAAAGTCCCGAGTGGAGCCTAACACGGGGCTCGAACTGACAAAACCGTGAGATCATGACCGGAGCCAAAACCAAGAGTCGGACGCTTAACCAACCGAGCCACCCAGGCGGCGTGAACAGACGCTTTAAGTGATCTAGTAGGAAAGGGCCAGGAGTACCAGGAGCAGCAGCAGTGACAGTGACAGTAGATGTTAGCTGTTCCCATTCGTGACAGCAGAGCTAGCCTGCCGGGGACGGACGCACGTTCCCGGCGGGTGGCCCCGAATGTTAACTTCGCTGCACGTGCGGCTGTTCTGTTTTGCTTTTAAACAGAAAGCGAGGCACGACCATGTTCGGATTCCAGACGTGAGGTCTGAGAGAACGGTGCCGCGGCTCCGCTGCCCGTCCCTCCAGCACTTCCGGAAGCATTTTCTGGTTCCAGGGAGGCCTGTGATCCTGGAAGGCGTGGCCGACCAGTGGCCGTGCATGAAGAAGTGGAGGTGGGTGGCTGTGAGGCCCGGGAGCCTCCTCTGCCCATTGCAGGACCCGGCTTCCACCTCTCTTCCAACCCGGGAAATGCAGCCTCGCACGCGCTTCCCGACCGGTCCCGCGTGGGCTGCTGAGGTTAAACAAGATGGCGCTGCTCCAAGTTCACGCCAGAGGTCGTAAGATCCGTGGCGTCCTCGGCTCACTTGCGCAAAGCAGGTGTCTGAGCGAGTGCTCGCGTTAAGTCTGTTCGTGCCATTTTGCAGGATCTGAGCAATCCCGTGGGCCTTCTCGGGGGGCCTTGCGGCTTCAGAGCAGAGGCAAGAGCCCAAGACACGTCCCCTTCTCTCTTGGCGGGGCTCTTGGGCTCGTTCCCTCCTCACACCTGCATCTGGTCTCCCACCCCGGATTCATGGTTGTAAGAGCGGCTCAGGCTGCTGGACAGTGGCCTTGATGCCTGTGGGAAGGAGCAGGGGTCTGTGAGGACGGGTGGCCGGGTCACCTGTGTCTGGGGGTCCGTGGAGGGGGCGGTTCCCGCCAAGGCTGTGGGAAGAGCTCTGCTGCAGGGGTGTTTTACCGGATTGAGCATGTGCCAGGTTTGCTCCCTCTCTGTCCGCCCTGGTTCCCGTGGGACAGGTACTGTCATCGCCCCCGTTTACAAATGGGGGCCAAGGGCTTAGAGAGGTTAAGTAACGTGCCAGAGGTCCTTGGCGTTCAGGACGCAGGCCTGTCTGCGCCCCTGCTGCACTCTCTGCCATTGGCTCCAAGGAGGTTTCCCAGCTTAGAGACGAGGTGAGCAGACAGAGAACTGGGAGTTCCTGGCCAGCAGGGAGATAGAACCGCCCAGCAAGAGCTTTGGCAGGCCAGCCTCACTGGATCTCTCTGCAAAGCTCCGTGGTGCCAGTGGGCACGTAACCCCACGTGTCTGCACCCGAGCGCCCTCGCCGGTGCGGTGGGGGTGACAGCCTCTCCCCCAGAGGTTCCGTGAAGACAAAAGGAGACCCGTGTGAAGCACACTTAGCGGAGCGCCCGGCGAGGCTCAGCGCGCAGGTGATGGTGACCGTACACGTCTGTCTCCCAGCTTGGAGTACATCCAGGATGTCGCTGGTTGCCGGACTGTCCCGGTGGAGGTTGGTTCCAGGTACACTGACGAGGAGTGGTCCCAGACGCTCATGACGGTCAACGAGTTCATCAGCAAGTACATCAGGGATGAGGTATGTCCCCGCGCCTCCTTTCCCGTGGGGCTCACAGCAGGGAGGACGCGTGACATTCGGGCACTGCAGGGCAGCCTTTTGGAGGCATCCGTCTCTCAGAGCCTGTGGTCAGAAGGCGGGTGGGCCAGAGCGAGGGGGGCAGGCTGCCGGGCGGGCACAACACGACTCATTTCAAGTCTTTTATTTTATTTAATTTTGGGCGGTACGATTTGGTGCTTTTTTAGTGTATTTGTAAGGTTTTGTAGCCATCACCAGTGTCTCATTCCAGAACATTCTCATCACTCCCAAAGAAACCCGGTAGCCATGAACAGTCATTTCCCCTTCGGCCCTCCCACCCCGTCCTCAGACGGCCACTAGCCTGCTTCCTGTTTCTGTGGGTCTCCCAATTCTGGACATTTCATAGAAATGGAATCGTATCAAACGTGGGTGTCTGTGGCCACTTCCCCTCGGCAGAGTGCCGTCTGGGTTCGTCCACGCGTGGCCCGCCGTCAGTCCCTCGTCCCTGGCTGTGCCCAGTACTCTTCCACTGCATGGAGACCCCACGTTGCGTTCCGGCATCGGCTGACAGCCGTTCAGGTTGCACACACTTTGGCTGGCGTGGAAAACGCCGCCGTGAGCGCTCACGTACAAGTGTTCGTCTCTCCCGGGTGTGTACCAGAGGCGGGACCGCTGGGTTCTGTGGTGACTCTGTGTTTAACCGTTCTTGAGGAACTGTCAGGCTGTTCTCCGAAGCAGTGGTGCCGTTTTACCGTCTCAGATAAGGGCAGTGGTGGCTTCCCCTTCCCACACCCAAGGCAGCCCCGGGCCCTGGCCCTGTGAGTTCTGATCTGGTTTCGTCGTGGGTCCGCTGCAGCCACAGGGCCCAGGTGGAGACCGTGCTGGCTGACGGTCTCTCCCGTTGTACACTGTTCTACATCGTAACTGTGAGCTCCCGAGGGCCCCCCAGATCTCCCCTCACCCTGCACCATCACCCTTCCTGCCCCCATTGCTTCTCTTCCCAAGTGTCCGGCCTCCTCTGCCGGCGCCTGGTGCGGTTCTCCAGGGCGCGGCCTCGACCCGCTGCGTTCACAGACCTCTTCCGTGCCCGCGTCCCCCGCCTTCCACACCCACCCCCACTGCGTCCCTTGTCGCCCAGAGGCCTAGAGAAGGGAACCGGGCACGAGAGCACGCGATGCTGCTCTGCCCCTGTGCTCACAGGAGTGAACCCCCTTTCCGGTCCCCTTTTCCGGGAAGAAGCCCCGAGCCCAGAGCGGAGCGCAGAACCGGAGGTGCGGTTTGCCAGGGGGCAGGCAGGTGCGCTTCGGGTTGAGGCGGGAGAGCGTTAACTCCAGCACCGTCTTGCCGGCTCTGTGGCCCAGGCTGGTTGCCGAACCTCTCGATCCTCAGTGCCCTGACTTTGGGATTCGTTGGAGGTTGCTGATGCCTACTTCGCAGGGTCGTTTGTGAGAGTTAAACGCGGCAAGCTGTAAGCGCGGCACGGTCAGTGCCCGGTTAACCGAAGTTAGTGTCTCTGGGCCACAGTATCCATGGCAGGAGAGACCACATCACATCCGGCCGTGCCCACCTCGTAGCCCTGGTCTGGCATGTTGTAGCTTCCATAGTTGTAAGGAAGACAAGGGAATGAGGGAGAGGGTTGGAAGCACAGAGGTTCTCCAGGGATTCTAGAGAGGAGCCTTCGTGTCCTTCAACACAGTTTGAGCCCCAGAGCCCGTTAGACCCAGGCTGACTTCCGCCCTGGCTATGGAGGGGGGTGGGGGGAGCAGCGTCTCGCAAGCTCTGCCCCCACTGGCCCTTCCAGAGCCCTAGACAGGAAGCCCTTCCTCCCAGGAAGCCCCTGAGCCTTGTGGAGCCCAGTGTGGAAAGCACAGATCTTTTCATCCATCTGCTGGCGGAAATTCTCACAAGATGATCATCCCCAGGGCAGGCCAGCGTGTAGGAAACGGGCACTGACAGTTTTGCCAGGAAGACAACCTGGGATTCACTTTTGGGAAAATAACCTGGCAGAAGCAACTGGAATTTAGAATGCTCATGCCTCTTGACTCGGTTGTTCTGCTTTTGGGAGAACATAAACATAAGGAAGGCCCAGAATGTTAGACTGTTTGTGGAAATGCCGGGAAAACACCCTGAATGTCCACCAGCAGGGGATGGTTGACTTCATAATGATCTGTCCCGTCTATGAAACATGGCCCCGTCAAAAGAATGAGGCACGTATGTCTGTGCTCACCTGCAGAGATATTCGTGATGTTACCATTAAATGAAAAATTTTCCAAAGTAATACATATAGTGTAGTCCATTTTTATTTATGAAAAAGGCTCCTATAAGTGCAGCCTCTTCATTTTCAGGGAGGAAGCTGAGTCCTGGAGCAGCCCCTACAGAGGCAGCCCCGGATCGGAGTCTCCCCCAGGCCCAGCCCGGCCCCAGAGGGAGAGCGTCCCATTCGCCCCCAGGTCACGGAGGGGACCAAGCAGGATAGAGCCGAGGGTCCTTGCCAGGTGGCTGTCTGGGGCCAGGTGGCTGTCTGGGGCCGGGTGCACCCTGGTGCCGAGAGGCCACTAACGGCAGCACCCTGGAGGGTGTCCCTTACGACTAACCAGGCTTTCTGTGTCACTTCTGGTTTTTCTCTTGCGGCTCAGCCGAGGGACGTCGGGTACCTGGCTCAGCACCAGCTCTTTGACCAGGTAAGTCTGACGCCCTCTCCTCTTGTCTTTTCCGCTCTCCCTCTGTCCCACCTCCCTTCCTGAGCTCTGAGCCCAGAAGGCAGGAAAGGGCCTGACAGCCTCATCACCCACCCCACTGGTGAGCAAGGAGAACCTTGTGTGGCACCTGTGTCCTCCAGCAGTGGGCGGGGGAGCAGACAAAGCTGCCAGGTGGCCAGTGAGAGCCTGGGCCTGCCGACCCCGGGGCCCCAAGACCCCGGAAGGGGGAGGAGGTGGCCCCAGCGGGTGGAGCCGGAAGTCTGAGCCGGTGTGGTCACACCTGAGGGATGGGTCTTGGGGAGCCAAGTGCGGGTGGCAGGCTCTGACCCGACCCACAAAGAGCGGGTCGCTGCCTTCCTTGGTGAGGGTTCTCTGGGCGGTCCCAGCACCGTCCTTACCCAGAGTCAGCTGTCTGCTCACGAGGCCGTCGCCCCGAGCTGGGCCCGTGTGTGCCCAGCCGGGCCCGGGTTCGGCTCCTGTGGGTCCCCAGTGCTGGTTGGCCAGATCGAAGACCCTCAGGACAGACTGAGGGCCCGGCCAGGCTGGAGGCAGGACATTCCAGTGAGAGGCGCTCCTTCACCGAGACTCGGGCTGTACCCTGGAGTGGGCCCCAAGTGCCGGCAGCGGCCGCCTGCCTCGGAGGGTTCATTCAGAAGAGCAGAGGGTTCATTCAGAGGTAGTGAGAGAGGCTGGGGCCCAGCGGGGAGAGCCTTGAAGGCCGGACCAAGAACCCGGACCTATCTGCAAGGCAGCAGGGGCCCCTGGGAGGTTTCTGAGCAGGAGGGGTCCCAGTGAGAGGAGGTATTCCGGGGAGATCTGTCGGGAGAGCCAGGGCAGTCGTGAGGGAGAGTGCCCGGGGGTAGAGGTCCTGCACCAGCTCCTTCTCTCCTTCACCAGTCGGCCCTAAGAAGGGGGCGTCACAGGCTGGCCCCACCAGCCTCCCAGGAGCTGGCAGAAACGCTCTCAGCCCCCACCTGGCGGTGTGCCCCCCACACGCCTGTCACCCAGCGCCCTGGGTGCAGGGCTCGCTCACGAAGCCACCGTGGGAACTTGGGGGCCCGCCGGCTGGGGGGAAGCGCGAAAGGATGTGCCCTGACACGGAGGGACCTTAGCTCTGGTGGGAACAGGAAGAAAAGGCCCAGAAGATTGACAGCGATTCATGGGTGGTAAGACCGTGAGTAGTTTTCCCTTGTTTTCTCCACAGTTTGCAAAGTGTCTATAACGAGGATGTATAGTCATCATCGTGAGAAAAAATAGACTTTATTTTTAAATGTGGGCACAATAAGGGAACAAAGAGAAGTGGAATCCGATGGTGTTCCATACTTTCAAAACTGCCTAGTGAGGCTGGAACCATCTGAAGGCTCATCCTGGGGAGATGATTGAACAGTTTGGGCCGGTGTCAGACAGGTGCCAACAGCCAGG
Source organism: Neofelis nebulosa (assembly GCF_028018385.1). Classification (NCBI taxonomy): domain Eukaryota; kingdom Metazoa; phylum Chordata; class Mammalia; order Carnivora; family Felidae; genus Neofelis; species Neofelis nebulosa. The sequence goes on along the minus strand of NC_080799.1, from coordinate 23,132,687 downwards.
GGCTGGACGCAGGTGGCTGGGCAGGGTTGAGGGAAGAGGCGCAGTCGAGGAGAACTCGAATTGAGACCCCGGCGACTGGTGAGCTTCGGTGGGGCTCGGGCACCACTGTGCCGCTGGGCTGGGGCTGCTCTCACTGCCTGTCCCGCCGGGGGACCCGGGCCCTGTGGGGGCTGTGCCAGCCGGAAATGAAAGAGCCCGGAGCAGGTGGGGGCTAGGTGGGCTGGGGTCTCTTGCCCGGGTCTCCCGAATTAGGACTTGTAGACCCTGCTTCCTGTTCTCTGTTGCTTAATAAAGGAAAGGGGAGTCCAACTGTACGGTCCCCAGAGACCTGACCTCAGTCACACCTTCCAGGGGGACCTGAGAAGCCACAGGTAAACTTGGCTCCTTGTCCTGGAGCAGCCATTTTCCATTTTACTGGAACAAGAGGAAGCAGTTTTAGAAGTAGAAGGTGGGGGTGCCAGTGGTTCAGTCCGTTGAGCCTCTGACTCTTTCGTTGTTTAATTCTTTTTTAACATTTATTTTTGAGAGACAGAGTGAGAGTGGGGGAGGGGCAGAGAGAGAGAGGGAGACACAGAATCCGAAGCGGGCTCCAGGCTCCCAGCTGTCGGCACCGAGCCCGACGCGGGGCTCGAATTGACAAACCGCGAGATCATGACCTGAGTCAAGCCTCCGACTCTTGATTTCAACTCACGTTGTGATCCCAGGGTCATGGGATCAAGCCCCGAGTTGTGCTCCACACCGAGCATAGAATCTGCTTGAGATTCTCTCTCTCTCTCTCTCTCTCTCTCTCTCTCTCTCTCTCTCTCCCCCCCTATCCTCCCCCCCCAATACTCTCAAATAAAAAAAAAAAATAGTTAAAAAAAAAAAAAAGTAGAAGGCAGAGTGTCCGATTGCTTTTAATACAAACCTTGAGGATATTTTGCCTTTTGGAGGGCCACCGGCTCTTTATCTCGGGTCCCCAGAGATGTGTTTTTACCCCTGCCGTCCAGAGTGCTGCCTGGCGGGTCCCTACACTGCTTTCTGGGGCCTTCTCTGCCTTCACGGAGCTCAGTGGCTCCCACCCAAAACCTCTTGCCCAAAAACCTCTTCCTTTTCTCCCAGGGGCCCCATGTTGTAGATTTTGGCCACCATGCCAGGCCTCCCTTTAATTATCAGGTCACATCCTGGGAGCCTTCCTTTCTCTTGGGGGGGTCTCTGAGTCCAGTGGCTCTGATCACACCATTCAGTCAACCAGTCATATTTCAGGAATCCTGATCATGTCGTCAGGGACCGGTCAGCTTGTCAGCATTCCGCAGGCCCAGGGCCTGGCACGACCCCAGCAGGAAGCGGCTGTGTGGTGTGACGGCCCGGTGGCGGAGGGGCAGGAGGTCCCCAGAGGCCTTGGGGATCTCCTCCCATCCCCCCCACCCCTCTGGCCGACAGGACAGGGGGCCTCAGAACAGTGGACACAGCAGCCTGTCTGTATTTCTTCCTAGGCTGCTGCGGGGAGAGCATTCCAGCCATTCCGAAGGACGGATGGCTTCTTAGCAGCCCGAACTTGGAGGGGCTGCTACTGAAAGAACGGCCGAAAGCCGGCCCGCAGCTGCCCCTTTGACCCGGGAGGCGTTACTCGGGAAATAGCCGAAGAAAGTAGCAGAGGGGTCCCCCTTGTCCCCCTTTAGGGACCAGACTTGAGTTTCTGTCGAATTGCCCAAAGCCTCGGAGCCGTTTGCCCCCGCGGGAGGTGATCTTCGAGGTGATCTTCCCGACCTCAGCCTCCGTGAGGCCCCCGGCCCGTCCGCACAAAGGAGCACTGCTCAAGCTCACTGCCGGCTGGGTCGGAGCCTAAACACCCTGAAGGCCCGCCCGTCCCCAGTCACTGTCGCGATGATTTTATCTTGACCTCACCAGCAGCCCTGCACGGGGCCCCCTTTGCCCACACCGTCACCACCACTGGGCCGCATCCCTGGCCCAGTCTGCTCGTTTGATTAGTGGGAAACCGTGGCATCAGTGACGTTTCATTCAGATTTCTTCCCTAACGGGAGTGAACTCTTCCTTGTGTCTAATTCATTTCTGTGTGATATCTGGGTTTTGCCCTTTGATTATTTGTGGAGTCACGTATTGGGGTCCTTGTTATTTTTCCTTTTTATTTTGTATGAGCTCTCTACACTAACCCTCATTCACCACACTTCAAAAGTTTCCCACGTCAGCGGCCTTCATGTCAATTAACGTATTTAAAATGTATGTCTTGTGATTGCTTTATCATTAATCAATTTTGGAAAATCTTGCTCTGCGGAGATGTGATAAATCCTCAACCCCATTTTCTTTTTTGTTTTTCTTTAACTTAATTTTCAAAAAGAGTGCATTCTTTAGAAAATTACAAGTTGGTTGGCTTGTTTATGCACTTATTATTTTAATGTTTTTATTATTTTTTGAGAGAGCGTGCATGCACGTGTGAGGGGCGGAGAGAGAGGGAGACAGAATCTGAAGCAGGCTCCAGCCTCCGCACTGTTAAGGGCAGAGCCCCGATGGAAGGTTCAACTCGTGAACCAGGAGATCATGACCTGAGCCAAAGTCGGATGCTTAACCGACTGAGCCATGAGATACCCCTATTTTTTTCTATGTTTGTTTATTTTGAGAGAGAGAGAGAATCCCAAGCAGGCTCCACGCTATCAGCACAGAGCCTGATGTGGGGCTCGAACCCACGAACCCGTAAGATCGTGACCTGAGCCAGAATCAAGGGTCGGACGCTTAAACCGACTGAGCCACCCAGGCGCCCCAAGCTGGGTTAAGTGCGGAGCAGTGCTTTCAGGCTTTTCAAACAGAAAACGAAGATGCCTAGGACAGGAACAAATCTGAAAATGAAATGATAACTCTTCCCTAATTAAGCTATTCATTTTTTTAGTTGGTTTTTAAGTCCCCGTCCCGTGAAACGTGGACACAGGCGTGTTAGCGCCGAGCCGGGCAGTGTGCGTTTGGCCCGTCGACTCCTGGGCCCGTGTGTCCCCGGGCCTGGACTGGGCCTCCCAGGCCTCTGCTCTGACACCCACAGATCCCGGAGCTGAAGCGGGACATCAGCATCCCCGACTACTGTTGCCTGGGCGACGGGGACGAAGAAGAGATCACCATTAATGCCTGGTTTGGTCCCCAAGGAACCGTCTCTCCCCTCCATCAGGACCCTCAGCAGAACTTCCTGGTCCAGGTTAGAGTCGCTCCAGAGCATTGGCTTTCTGCCTCCTCCCGGCCCCGCCCCGCACGGGCTGGCCACGTTATGGGTGTCTAAACGCACAGAGAGGGATGTGGCAAAAATGAACCGGAGAGATGGCACCAGGCCCCCCGTGGGACCCTCCCTCCGGATGGGGCTGTTTCCACATGCGGTTCCCTGACCAGGAAGGACCCTCTGGGGTCCTGGCCGCGTCACCTGGGCAGAGCAGGGCTGGGCGTCATCTCGGGAGGGATCGAGTGCCTTCCCCCTGCCTGCCCTCCGACAGAACCCGGGTCGTCTCCCTGCGAGCACCTCTGTCCACGAGAGGCTTCCCGGCCACTGGATGGTGTGTCCGGAGACCCAGACAGAGGAGCATGTGGGTTTCTTGCCAAAGGAGAGGCATCTGTTGTGGAACCGCCTGATTTTTTCTAGGCGGGTAGGTTTAACAAAGGAGAACATTCTCCCGGCCCAGAGGCTCTGCCCGGAGATGCTAGAGAGGCTGGGATCCGGGGCCCAGAAGCCGGGCTGCTTGGCATCCACGCCAGCCCTGTCACCTGTCAGCTGGGCGAACCTGGCCCACTTGGCTTGCCTCTCTGTGCCTCAGTTTCCCTATCTGTGAAAAGGGGTGACGCTGAACCGCCGTGGAGGGTTGTGGGGAATTCAACGAGAGAACACACCTGGAGCAGCTGGAGGGTGGCTGCCACGGGCCGGTGCTTAGTTATCGTCGGCGACGCTCACGGAGTTACTGATTCGTGATCTGTTTGGAGGCTCAACGTATGCCTGGCCTGGAGCGTGCGTGGGAGGGCTGGGGCAGTCTGGGTGCAGGGAACGGCGCGCGGAAAGGCGGGGAGAGGTTCGGGAGGCTGGGGGGGTTCAGGGACCTGTGGTCAGCGGGGGCGGCAGCTGACTGACGAGGCACTGTCTCGCAGGTGACGGGGAGGAAGTACATCCGGCTGTATTCGCCGCAGGAGTCAGAGGCTTTATATCCACACGACACGCATCTTCTTCACAACACGAGCCAGGTGGGTACGCAGGGACCCCGGTGACACTGCAGCTTCCCCCCTCCCCGCCGTGTCTCTGGAGACCTGGCAAGTGTTTTCTTCAGGTTGACGTGGAGAACCCCGACTTGGAGAAGTTCCCCAAGTTTGCCGAGGCCCCGTTCCTGTCCTGCATCCTGTCTCCCGGAGAGATCCTGTTCATCCCGGTTAAATACTGGCATTACGTGCGGGCTCTGGACTTGAGCTTCTCCGTCAGCTTCTGGTGGTCGTAGCCAGGGCGGAAGGGTCTGAGATGCCAACGGCAGTCACGGGTTCACGCGTTCCCTGCCCCACGCCCGGCCTGGGGCTGGGTCCCGGCATCTAGAGAGAAGCCAGACCCGCCTGTGCCAAAGCCCTCGCCGGGCGCCGGGCTGCGTGCCAGGCGGACGCAGGGCCCGGCAAGGCACACGTTCCGGCCAGGGATGCGCAGCAGAGGCCGGCGGGCGGGACCCCAGGACGCTCTGCATGGAGACCGTGGGCCTCCTAAAGCCGGATGCGGTTGGGACGTGGGCAGGCAGTGTGGGCAGAGGTACAGGGTGGCTCTGAGGTCGGCTGCCTGGATTCAAACCCAGCCCCGTGGCTTAACCGCGGCATCAGATTTGGGGCGGAAACCTCGTGGGTGGGTCTCCATCTGGGAAACGGCAGCCCGAGTCCCCAGCACAGAGAATTCCAGGGACGGTGCTGGCGCAGGACCTCTGCGGGTCCGTGAACGCTCGCAGCTAATAATCATTAGGATTGCCACCTACTTGTTCGTCGTGACTGCGCCACGGCCCGCGGACTGGAGAGGCGGTGCAGGTCACAGGGGAGGGTCCTCATCGGCTGGCTCAGCTTAGACGGGTTTCGGTTGTCGTCACGGAGGCCTGACCTGCCTGCAGGGAGGTGCCTGCCTCTCCTAGCCTGCCGAATTTTCAACGCGCACCCGCCCGGTAGCCAGTTCCCCAGTCAAGAAACAGCCATCCGCGGCCCCCCTCCTGCCCCTCGGTCTCATTCGTTCCTGTCCCGCAGAGAGCCTTCCGCCCGGGGGGCCAGCTCCGTGTCCCTGCAGCGCCGGGGCCCTCAGGCTCAGAGGCCCCAGGGAAGATTCGGGCGGGCCCGGGACCCACGAGTTCCTGGAGCCGGAGCCTGGCCGCCCGGGTTGGGGCTAACACACCGCAGGTGACCGAGAGGGACAGGGAAGTGTCGGTGGGCAGCCGGAACGCTAGCCGCGCGCGTCCTCTGCCACCAGGCCAGGGCATCGGAGCTTCATCACGTAGGTCCGGGGGCTCGAGTTGAGCGGGACCCCGTCAGAATATACATGGCGCAGGGGAGGCGTTGGCAGGGAGGGGGTCGGGCACACACTGACTCCTGAAGGAGAGGGTGTGCGGTCGGGGTGCAGCACTGGGCATGGAGGGCAGAGGCAAAGACGAGCTATTTAGGAAGTGAAATCGAGGGCTCTGTGGGGACTGCTTGCTCCCCTGTCTGGCGTTACGAACAATTATTTGCCAAATTCTGCAGATGAATTAATACCAAATGGCAAAGGTATCGAGGCATAAACGAGGGCTGCCACCGTGTCTGGCTCACTGGCTGTCCGTGAGGAACGGCAGGGGCTTGGCTGCGTCACTGACACCCCTCCCCACCCGAAGGGCGGCCGTGTGGCTCCAGCGTCTTACCCGTGACTCCTGGCCGGCCGGCCCCCCGCTTCTGCCCCAAGCCGCTGTTGACGAGCAGAGGCCCGTCTGTAACGTAGGGATTCTGAAGTCAGGGACGAGGACTTGGGCGTTAAAACGCGGTACGGACGCCCGGCCACCTGCAGCGGACGTCCCTTGTCTGGTGGCAAGACGGCAAAAGATAAAACCTTCGCGTGCTCTCCGGGCAAGGCTCCCGGGCTGCCGGCAGCACCAGCTAGGCTAGCAGAGGGCTGCTTCAGCCCCGAGGAACGTGGGCGAAGGTCCACTGGGAATAAGAGTGCTCGCCGACTGCTGGCACAGCCGAGGAGGGGCAGGCACGAGGCCGCCGTCACCCCACCCATCCACCTGAGACACGGGGACCTGCTCGGGACCCGGTCCCACACAGGCACGCATGGTCTCCGGCCGGATGGGGCCCCGCCCTGGTGGTCACGAGGGCCCGGGGGGTCCGGAGAGGAGGGCGACGGTGCAGGTAGTGACGAGTGCCACGAAGGAAACGGAACAGGGTGACGGGGACACGACTCACCGTAGACATGTGAATAAGCCAGAATGACCGGGACACTCAAACTGGCAGTGAGGTTTGAGGGGGGCCTCCCCGCAGCAGGTGCAGCAGCCCTGGGGCAGGAAGGCCCAGCCCTTGGGGGAGAGGAAGGAGCCGTGCAGGCGGAACAGAGGGAACTGGGCGGCCGGAGGGGGCCCGGTGCGGCCGGCACTGGGACGGACAAGGGCGCTGGGCCGGGGAGACAGGTCTGCGTGCTGTTGTGTGACAAGGGCCGGAAGGGGAGGCCCCAGGAAGCGGGACAGCCGTGAGCGTCACCGGTCCGGTGACCGAGCGGGCGGTGTCGGCAGGGAGCCGAGTGAAGACGGGCTGTGCAGGGAGGCGGGCAACGGCCCGATGTCCAAAACCTGGAGCGCCAGGCAGGGTCTCGAGAATTGCGCGTGAGGGTTTTGGTAGGAGTCTTCGGGAAGTTCACGTTGGAATCCATGCAGGGGAGACCAGAAGCTGGGGGGGGGGGGGGGGGGGTGTCCCCAGGGACCGGGTGCTCAGGGCTTCCTGGCAGCTGGGACTTGTCTGCACCTGTGTGCGATGACCCTGCCCTTCCTCGCCGGCCAAAGCACCTGGCCAGGCAGGCAGGCAGGCAGCGGGCTGCCCGAACTACCCAGCCCTTCCAGACCCCCCGTTCCAAGGTCGGTCTTTTCTCCGCTGGTTTTCCTGCCTTCCGGTCATCTCCACAAGCTTCCTGGTACGTCCCAAGAAATACCTTCTCTGAGTAAGTCGGTGGGGATGCTCTCCGTTACCTGCCTGACGCTCCCGAGCTCCCCCCCCCCCCCCCCCCCGGCGGGCTCTCAGTTAAGGGGGAGCCCAGGAAGGGAAGAGCCACAACGTGAAGCTTCCTCCGGGGTCGCACGACCCGCACAACCACAGACTGAGGCCGCAGCCACGACTCCTTAGCAACTTTTATTCCAGACCTGCTAAGGAGCGAACACGAAGCAGCAAGGGGACTCGGTGCGACGGGAGACGCTGACGCTTCTCTTCGGAACAGGGCCCGCCAGCTAGTGCTGCCTGGACCGCGAGGGTTTTTTGTTCGCCTTGGAGGTCCCGGCCTCCCGCTCCTTGTCGGGGTTGAAGACTTCTGTACACGGAAGGGGCCGGAAGATCCCGTGAGCGGCAGGGCAGGTGGCGGGCCTCGGCCCTCCCTGCTGACCCCCGCACCGCGGCCGGGGAGGGATGGGCACCGCCTTCACCTCCCACCCGCACGCAGCTGCCGGGGGCGGGGGTGTCTCGTCTAGACCAGAGCCTCACGAGCCTCACGAGCCTCATGAGCCACGGGGTTTCCGCTGCGTTCTGAGGGCCCCTGCAAGCGTGTGCGAACACAGGCGTCTGCTTACTGCGGGAGCGGCTTCCCCCGGAGGGCCGGGGACCCGCGGACAGACCCACACGGGCGGAGAGGGCTCCCCGTCCCCGGGTGTCCCTCCCCCCCCCCCGACCCCCGGCCCGCCCCAGAGTGCCTGAGGGACGCGAACCTGGTATCTCGTGGGGCCAGTAGTCGTTACAGTGGGGGCAGCGCGGCTCCGGGGCGGACCGGAAATACTTGGCCACGCACGGCAGGTGCATCCTGATGCCGCAGGTCTCGCAACTTTGCCCCTGAAACCAGAAGGGCGAGGGCTGAGCGGCTGCGCGCGCCTCCACGGGCACGCGCCTCCGGCGAGCGGCGGGCAGGACGGCCGGCAGGCTCCGGAGGCTCCGCACTCCGCACCACAGACGGGTGACGATGACCCCTAGGCCCTCAGCGCGAGGGCTTCTAGGAACTTTTAGTAGAGAGTCCCACGCGTGTGCGTGGCGCAGGCAGGGGGCGCTCGGGATGCCACAGGCCGGAGCGCAGCGGCGCGGCCCGGCGGCCTCAGAAACGCGGGGTCCCGGCGCACGCGGCCCTCACGCCTCCGGCTTTTTGGACGTGGGTCGGAGGCTTTACGAAAACACGTGGGGGGGAGGGGGGGGGCCTGGGTGGCTCAGTCGGTTAGGTGACCGCCTCTTGGTTTGGCTCGGGGCTCGATCTCACGGTTCGTGGGTTCAAGCCCCACGTCGGGCTCTGTGCCCACGGCCTGAAGCCTGCTTGGGATTCTCGCTCTCCCTCCCTCTCTGCCCCTCCGCCTTGCATCTGTCTCGCTCTCGAAGAAATAAAACTATAAAACTTAAAAAAAAAACCAAACAAAAAACAAAACCGTGTACTCTGTTCCAGAAATTCCGGCCCAGGGAAATAATCACCAGGTGGCCCAGGGTACAGGTGCACAGAGGCTCACGGGAACGGAGCTGACGACGTAGAGGGGGGGGGGGGGGGTGCCGAACATGCCCCTCCAGGCGGGCAGCGCGACACAGAACAGTGCCCGACGCGGCGGGACGCCGGCCACGCCACTGCCAGGCCACGCGGACTACCTGGTTCCTGAGAGCCCTTCCGGGGGAAAACAAAATCAAGCGCGCCCCGGGACTGGAACCGGGGGACCCGGGGCGAGAGGAGGCAAGGCGGGCGCTGTCGTGGTGGCCCCAGGCCCTTGGGATGCCCCGGGTCTGCGGGGGCGGGGGCGGGGGCGGGGCCCGCGGGTACCTGGATGAGGAGGCCGTGGCAGATGTTGCAGGTCTTCACGGCGTCGGGGTACGTCTCCCGGATGTACTGCTCCATCTCGAGGATGGCCCGGCTGTGCAGCGTGAACTCCCCTTCTTTCTGCAGGCACGGCGGGGGGCGGTGAGCTCTCGAGCCCCTTCCCCTCCCGGCGGTCCCGCAGCCCCGCGGGTCCCGCGTGCCCCTCGCACGGCCGGCGTCCGCCTGCCCCGCCGCCGGCCGTCCGCGCCGGCCCCTCGGCAGAGCCTCACGCGTGGAAGGACTTGGGCCAAGACCCAAAAGGGACCGGAGGAGGGTTCCCCGAACCCGTGAGTCAACGGGCGCGGATCCCGAGTCTGCGGGTGGCCCCCTCCCACGGTGAGGACACGGGGCGGAGAGGGGAGGGAGGCAGTCTCCCCACAAGGCGAACTCGGCACCACCCCTGCCCCGGTGCTCGTCCCCACCCCCACCCCCCCCCCCACCGGCCCCCTTCCCCCCACACAGCCTGTAGCCTCAGCTGGGGCAAAGCCATTCTGCAACCCCCTTTCCCTTCCATCTGTAACTCGCCCGCAGGGAGCTACCTGACCAGCTCCCTCCCCAGACTGTGGGCCACACCAGGCCCGGTTCTGCTCTTGTGGGGACAGGGACGCGCTCGTGTCCCATGCGCCTTGGGGCTAGGTGCTTGGTGGTCCCGTGATAAGCCTCCGAGGGAAGACGAAGTCGACCCTACGTGGAGACCACGGAGGATTGCTCTGGGCCCCAGTGAAAAGTTCGAGTTCACAGTCGGGCCCAAGACACGTTTACTCAACATCTATCCCGTGCCTGAAACCGTGCCCGGTGCTTATTGTTCGTGACCCTACTCGGTCCTCGGCCCGTCACAGGGAGGGGCAGGGGCAGGTGAGGTGCCCCGCCCCCCCCCCCCCCCCCAAAGACCAAGACTCCCAAGATCTCCCAGGCCTCGCCTCACCACTACAATCTGAGCTCAGGCCTCGCATCGGGCCGGTCCCCGCGACATGCGGACGCGTGGCTGTCAGCACACCCACGCTTCGAGGATCCGTGGTTCAGCTGGGCCACTCAGGACCTCCCCTAGACCCCCGACCACCCGCCTCCGGCCCCTGCCATCGCGACACAGTAACTCGCGGGGCCAAAGCAGGAGCACGGGGGCTACCGGAACGGCTCGGGGTGGAACACCAGGTGACTGCAGCGTGTTTCTTCACGAAGGTCAATTACCGTCTCCTCTTCGTCTGAGGAGCGAGCATTTCTTGGTATAGTTTTTGGCAAGTCTTACATAAATTCTGTCCCTCTGGCACGTCCCCTACCTATGTGGCCATCCCCTCAGCAAGAATTTATAGCGCGCCTACAGGTGCAACAAGGCACAGTGAACAAGTCGAGGATGCCAGCCTGTGTCCTTAAACACGCGCGGTCTGACCCAGCTCAGTCAGTTATCACCCGAGCCGCCCGAGAATGTTCCGTACTGCCAGACGCCCCCAAGGGGAAGGAAACCCGTGACAAAGCAATCGGTAGGGAGCTGCAGTCACCCAGACGAGGGCCGGGTGCAGGACGCCAGCCAGACCACGGAGCTGCGGTTTGTTCAGCTAAAACCAAAGCAAAGGGGCTTTCCGTCTCCGCGGGGCAGCGGGGGACCCGTGGCCAGGGCACCGGCACCCCCGCCCTGGCGCCCCTGTCCGCAGCTCTGTGGCCCGTCCGGCCTCCCCTCCGGTCAGGAAAGCGCCTCAGGAGCCGAGCACTCGTGCACTCAGTAATCGGCGGCACTCAGTACAGGACGGCCGCCCCGTCAGAGGGCAACGGCCCAGAGCGCCGCAGCTCCGGCCACTGGAGGCAGGCCCTCCCTGGACAGGAACGATCGCGTCGGCCACGAGCAGTGGTCCCCGGCCACGGTCTGGCCCCGAGCGAGGAAGCCGAAGGCTGACCCGAGCGCACCGCGCGCGGGCACAGGCCGCGGCGAGCGAGAGCTGCGCCCGTCTGGCTCGGGTTTCCGGGCGAAGGTCTCGCCTTGTGTGGGAAAGTGCGGAGACGTCTGCCCCGCTCCGGTCAGCAGAAGCGGACGTGGTGGGGGGGGGGGGGGGGGTCTCGAACCGCGAGCGTGCAGGGCGGTCTGGTCCCTTCCCCGGGGCGCCGCGGCTCCTCTCCGGCAGTTCGCCCACACGTCCTCCCTGCTCCGGGCGGGCCACCGGCTCCCTGAGAGGGCTCGAGGGCGCTGGCCCCGAATAACGGAACGCCGCCGACGATAACGACCACCGGTAACCTTGACGGTGGCAGCAGCTGCCCTGGGACCCCGGCACCAGGCTCTGGCCGTCTGCCGTCCCATCCCCGCCCCGAGGGGACACTCCCCCTCCCCTCCTACAGGAGAGGGGCTCCAGGCCACCTCACCGGGTCCCGGGCCCAACGCCAGAGCGGCGCCCTCACCCACGGTGCACACGGCCCCGCCTCTGCGGACCGGGGGCTCGAGCCCGGGTGGCGCGTGCTCTGCGCTTCCGGCTGGGCCTCCTGGACACGGGACGTGAGTGAGCGGGAGGCCCCAGCCCTTCTCGTACCGTCACGGCGGGCGTGAAGGCAGACGAGGGGCCCGAGAGGGCCCGGCTCAGCGGACCACCGGACGCGATCCGGTTTGGGGGAGAATTTGCTCTCCGGCCCGAACGGCGAGCCAGGCTGGGGAAGCCGCTGGACACCGTACCTCGATCAGCCACTTGTTTTGCACAAACTTCTGCAGCACCTGCTCTGCTTCCTTCTTCCTCATCTTCTTGCCTTTAAGCTGGTCGACCAGGTTCAAAATATTTGTGGAGGACGCAAAGCCAGTCTCCGAATCAATAATCAGCTCCAGCTGGAAGAAACAGCAGGTACCACGTTCATCTAGTAGATCGGCAGAAACAACCTTTAAGCAGCAACACCGATCCCGGCAGGGGCGCCGCGAGACCACCGATCCCCCGATCCCGGGCAGAGCCGAGCCCCGGAACGATCCTTCAGGAAGACGGTTTAGTAGCGAACGTCAACGGCCGTGACCACGGTCAGTCCCTCTGTCTCCACGCTCACCCTGTGACACCACGCCGGAGGGATGATCCTCAGGCCCCCGGGTCCAGAATCGGCCCCCTTGCCCCCCACCTCCCCGAAGGCAGAGAAGCCGAGGGATGAACGAGTGGATGACGAGGCGGCACCCGTCTAGTCGAACGCGGGCAGGACAGGGGGGCCGAGGGGCTGGCTGGAGGCAGGGAGGGCGGGAAAGCAAAGCCCGGGCGAGCCAGGGCGCAGGCACGCTCGGGAGCCGCAGAGACGCCGGGGCCCGGGCCAGGAGGAGCTGCCGGGCACGCGTCCCCGAGACTGCTCACGGCGGGGCGGGGCCACCAGGAAGACAGGCTTTCCGCACGCGCAGGGGCGTCTGCCGTCACACAGCCCGGTCCTCGACCTCGGCTGCCGACCGCCGTCAGAGGAGGCTCGAAAGGGAGGATTCTAGGACCCGTCACCGGAGACCCGGATCCGCCAGATGTGGACGAGACCGGATGTCTCGACGCTCCTACCTCCCGGTTCCCGGAACGCGGCCCGGGCTGAGGAGCACCGCCTTGACCCGGCGCGCAGCCGGGTGAGTGACAAGGGGGCTGAGGGAAGAGCCCTGAAGCCGGGGAGGCAGAGCAGTGCCTCTCCGATGCGGACGGGAAGGGTTCCACGGGGTGCCCTTGTTAACACGCACGGCCACGGGCCGCGGGCCGCGGTCCGGGCGGGGACTGGGATCCGGCCTTGCCAGGGAGCTCCCTGGCACCTCGGCCGCCGCCGCGGGGGTCTGGGCGGCGCGGCGAGCACCGGGTGGGAACGCCGGTCCGCCTGCACCACACACCCAGACGCCCGGTGCTCCACCGACCGGGGTTCACATCTGGACAAGCTCCCTCCCAGGCAGCCACGGCGCCCTCCCGAGCCGGCGCCCGGAGGCGATGCGCTGGGCAGGGACCCCGCAGATGGCCGTCTGGGGCCGCGGTGGTGACCCTCTACGACGGCAGTTTCCGTTTCTAACGCCGAAGACAAGTTTCCCGTCGCAAGCCCGGCCAATAAACAACCATACTGTACTTACAGCCTTTCTAAACAGATCCAGCTCGTTCTCTGCAAAATCCGAGGCCATTTTGGAAACCGGAGTCGTTGCAAGATTCACCTAAAAGACAGGTCAGTGTGACGGTCAGGCGGCGCCCTTCGCTGGCCGGCTTGCCCAGCCCCCTCCTCTCTCCAGTCCCTGAGCGCCGGGGTGTGGGCGCTGTCGGCCACAGGGCCCGGATTTGTGACCAGTCGCATGTTACAGACTTGGGTGTCTAGCTCGGAATCCCCGACTCTCGGAGGTTTCCAGAGGTGGTGCGGGAGCTTCCGAAATCAGACACATTTGGGGAACTCGTCTGCACGCTTAACGGAGCTTCAAATGCAAAAGGCGCCGCGAAGCCCGCGGCGTTTCCGCAGTTACTCAGTTCCACGACCCTTCTCCCCTGGAACAGTGTGGAACCCCCGGCTACGGCCCCTCTCTGGGCGGGCCTGGGCGGGCGGGGCGGTGAGCCGCGTCTCCTCCAATGGCCTAAGGTGCTCAGTTCTGCCCCACCTGTGCTTCCCCTTGCTCTCTGGCGGGGGGCTTCCTGGAACGTGAATGGCTCAGTCCCCAGGGCCCCCCCACCCCCAGTTTCTCTTCTCACAGCCTCTGTGTCTTATTCCAAATGAGAAACCGCTTTCCTCCTTTAATCCTAGTATTCCATACATTTGGGATGGCTTCTTACAGCCAACTGTTGACAGACAAAACAAAGCCAAACGCGTGCTGCGGTGTCTCGGGCAGGGGCTCGGGCAGGGGCAGGGAGGTGAGCACTGGGGTGACAGCCCCCGGCCCTGATCACTGCAGAGGATTCGTACGGTGGCACCAGTGACCCGGAACCGGGGCTGGAGGGGGAGGCGGGGCCAGGCTGTGTCCGCGTCCCCGGCTCCGGCTCCGGCTCCGGGGCTGCCGGGGCAGGGGCACCTCCACTCCCGCAATTCCTCACGGGAGCCACGAGAGGGCGCCGGCGTGCACTCACCAGCGCGTAAACGGGTCTCCCGTCGTCCTCGGTGGCCCCTTTCTTAATCTCAATATACAACGACTCCAAGACGCTGTTAATGTTGTTGATGAAGTCCTCCAGCTCCTCCACGGCGGCAGTGCCTGGAGAGAAACGGGATGGCGTCAAGAAAGTGTGGCCATCTTAACCACTCCTTCGACCCCAGCGCAGGCCAGCCAAGCCAGAGGCAGGCGAGGGCCCAGCCCGCTTGGGTGAATGCCAGTCCGTGTGGCCCCTTCCTCCCTGAGTGTGCAGACGGGGAGGGCGCTTGCCGTAGGAAGGGCCGGGAAACGGCGTCCGAGCCTGCCGCGCTCTCCCTGTCCTCGCTGGGAGCCCCCGGCCTGCCGCCCCCGATTCCCTGCTCCGCGCCCCTCCCCACGCGGAGCCTGTGCCCGCACGGCCTCACGTGTGCCGGGTCCGTCTCTATCCCATCTCCCCTTTATCCGCCATCCGGACGCGTACCGAACGCTCCCATGTCAGGCCCCACGTGCTGGGCCCCGGGACAGCAGGCGGCAGTGAAGACCGACGACAAGCAGGGCGAGGGCAGCAGCTCACACTGAGCACCACCCCTGGCCCCCAGTGAGAGGCTGTGCTGGGTGCTTGTCACGGTCGTTGAGTCCATCCTGCCAGCTGCTCTCCGAGGTGGGTGCTAGCGGCCTCCCCTAACTCGGTGACCAGGCCAAGGGGCAGAGGAGGGCGGGCTCGCTGGCTCTGGCCCCTTCCCGACTCCGTGTGCTGTCCCATCTCCACGCTGCCCAGTCCCCCGGCCCGGGGCCACCAGCCCACGGAGGAGGTGTGCGGACAGAGCCCGGGGCTACAGTGAGTGGAGGGAAGAGGCCTGGGGTCCACCAGGCTGCAGGGGCGGCGGGAGCCCTGGCGCAGGGCCCCGGAGACCAGGGCAACATGTCACCTTCCCCTGCGGGCCACAGGCAGCCCTTCAGAGTGGGAAGCAGAGAAAGGACGTAGTCGGCTTTGCGTCTTGGAATTACCCTTCTGTGTACTGTGATCCTTTTTCTAAACAACAAGTATTTATTACTGTTTTCATTTATTAAAGTAACTTCAACAGATTTATGAGAAGGAGCCATCATAAAAACAGACAATATGATACCACTTACCTTAGGAACGACAATGAAACCAATGAAACAACACTGCAGGAGAAAGGCCTGGAAAGATACCCACTAGGCTGATGACCAAAGCCACCGTCAGGAGGGAGACACAGAGGAGGGGATCATCCCAAGGCACTTGAGCTTTACCTGTATCAGGCTTCCTACACAGAGAGAGACTTCTAAGCCCATGGTCAAAGCTGACAAAATAGCAGGCCACGCTGGTGGCAGTGAAGGTCACAGCCACGTGGGCCCCGTAAAGGAGACAGCTCTGACACAGGTACGGGAGGACACTGGGGGGCCCACGGGAGCTAATGACAAAGACCATGACATAACATTAATATGCAAATCTCAGCAGGCCTCAAAGCTTCCTTTTTAAGTAAACTTGTTTAAATAACAAGTCAGTATTGTTACTGATACTGGGTGCTACAGTATCCACAGGTGGTACAGGGACACGAACTGTGAGGACAGCGGGACAATGGAATTTGGTCGCAGCTGCTGGAAAGCCTGTGATCGGAGCCTGGACAGCGTTTCCTCCCTCCGGGCCTTTGCTCACCCCCTCCTTTCTGGAAGGCCTCTTCCTCCTCACCACCCCCCCCCCCCCCGCCCCGTTTCTGCCTACTCTTTACGGAAGCCAGCTCAAACAGGACTTTTTTCCACGAAATGTCCTCTGCGGCCCCCGGTGCACAGTGGCCTCGCCTTTCTTCCTCTTCCACACCAAGCGTGAGGGCCTAGAAGCCCTTTCTGCCACAGAGCCTCGCCCCCCGCCTGCCCCCCTAGGAGCCTGGCTGCGTGGTGACCAGGCACTCGGGAGCCACCCCTCACCGACAGGGCAAGTGACAGGGCTCTTCCCCGGGCAGGAGCCACTCGGTCCACCCAATATGACACAATGGCAAGTCCCACCTCCCTCTGAAAGTGACACTGCACATTTTCCACTGGAAAGGCCACTCCTGGGTGTCGTTCAGAAAAAATGTACCCTGTGGGCAGATCACAAACACTCCAATACGTCGGAGTTTCCAGATACCCTGTGTGCGTGGAGGGTATGAACCGCTCGGCCCTTCCCCCTCTCCCACCCTCCTGTGCCATGCTGTCCAGCCCCGGTTTTCAGAACCATGAACATTTTCACTGGATTTTCATTTAACAACAACACCAACAACAACCACTTCCTACTGCCGTGCTCACTGCAGAAACCAACCACCTGCTCCACGGCTCACGTTCTCTCCCCTCTTACCCTCCCTGACCGCACGGCTTCCTACGTCAAGGCCAAGTCCGCGTCCCTGTCTGCTGCTGACACTGTGCGTGTTTCTCGGGCCCTGTGCCATGCTGTCTCCCTCTTGATCATCCCCTAAGAATAAAGTTCTCTTGTGTTCAGTAACACCGCTCCTGGATTTGAGTTTTAGGGGACAAGTCCTGCCTTACCTTTCTGGGGGACCCCAGGTGAGTCCCCCCTTTTCTCTCATCACCCCCTGCACCTCACCTCCAGCTTCACATGTGTCTAGAACACACCCCCCAAACCCTCTGTATAGCGCCAGCCCTCACTCCACCCGCCCCCACACACACACTGCCCCGGGGTCCCGGTCATGTCCCCTCCCACCCCCTCCCGTGCAGGCCTCCTCAAGCACTGCCTTCCCTGATCCCTTGGCTCCAGCTACAAATCTGCCCACAATTTTCAGCTGCCGACAGCAATTTCCATCCCTAACCAGACCCTAGCTTTTTTTTTTTTTTTTTAAACTGTCTTTCCCCATATGTGTGATTTTGGAAGGAGAATAATTCCAGGAACCCATATCCAGAGAACCAGGAGGCAGGAAGATGAGGGGGCCAGATCAGAGGTCAGCCAGGTGTGGGCCAGTCTAGGAAGCAACAAGAGGAGGGCCACCGGGGGGCTCCAGCTCAGCCCCAAGAGGGAGGAAGCACAGAGAAGCGAGGAAGGCTTTGGCCGTAAGGTCATCCTGTGTCCTCATGCCCCTGGGGTCCTGCCCATTCCCCAGCCTGGCCCCTAGCTGTCAACCAGCCCTTGTGTGTCCCTCTCCCACCAGCCTCCCAACACGGTTCTTTTGAAGTTGGCCAGAACCGGGATCGATCACTTGCTGCCAAGATCCCTGACATGCACGTCAAGCGTCAAGGGTGCCCACCAGACGGGAGCTTCTGGATCTCGGGTCTTGTGGTGAGCTGTTCTCACTGCTGTGCCCCCACTCCCCGCCCTGTCCCCAAGGCCCCTGTGGAGCAGCTACGTTCTGTAGACCCGTGCGAACACGCTGGGCCAAAGGACTGTCAGAGGGTCCCTTTGGCCCAGGAGCCTGAGTCCAGGGTCATGATAAAGGGCATGAGATAAAAGATGAAATCACACACTTCTTGGTTCTACGACTGACGGGCTTCAGAAAATTCATAACATCAGTCCTCCCTTCAGGATCCCGAGCCAACTGAGAAAAGAGACAGGCTCGAGCTAAGTTTCCAAGTCACTGTCTTTGCATGTTGAGCTGAGTCAGGACCTGGGTCCGTCAACACCACCGACCCGCCACCAGCACCATGGGACGACCAGCTCCAAGAAGTGATGAGCCCGGCCCTGGCCCCACCCTGCTGTCTCCTCTGGGAGCGGGAGACACCCGAACCAGGACGCTCAGCACCACGTCTGAACCGAGCAAAGGTCTATGGATCTTATGTCACCCCCCCCTCCGGGTCCTCTCTACGTGGGAGCAGGCTGTACCCGGGCCTCCCTCGTGGGCTACGGCAAAACTGGGCCGCACACGGCGAGCCTATGCTTGTGTGGCTGGAATTCACCTTAATGCGTGCTGGGTGCCACTCAGGAGCCCGCCTCCCTTCAGCACCGTGAGAACAGACCCATAATGCGAGCCGTTAGCATCATCTGTCTCTACAAGAGGCTTGGGGAGGGTTCAGTCACTTACCCAGAGTTCCCACGGCTTAGATAGGCACCCGGGCCTGCCCGACACCACTTCCCAAGCTCCTGGGCACAGAGCCACAGGCCCCCTGGAGAGCAGAGCGAGTGTTCTCTGGGAACACACGCTCTGCCATGTTGCGGGGTTGACAGCCCAAGGCCCAGGAAGAGGACAGAACAGCTCCTTCTTGAGCAGGAAATGCCCTTCCGATGGGACAATTTATAAAAGGGGACTCAGGTACGCCTGGGTGGCTCAGTCAATTAAGCATCCGACTCTTAATTTCGACTCAGGTCGCGATCTCGAAGTTTCATGAACCCGAGCCCCGCGTCAGGCTCTGCGCTTGACAGCGCGGAACCCGCTTGGGATTCTCTCTCTCTCCCTGCCCCCCCCCCCCCCCTTGCACTGTCTCTGCCTCTCAAAATAGACTAATAAACTTAAAACACAGGCGGGGGTGAGGGGACTCAGGGCAGTCCACAGGCTGGGGCAGCACCAACCAAAGAGGACACCATCCCTCTGACAAGCGAGGCTGCTTCACTCGGAGGCTGTTTTCCTCTGACCACTTCTATATATACCATTTCCTTTTCTTTTAAAATTCAGTTTTAGTTTAACCAACAAACCCCTGCCTGCTAAGCTGGGTCCTTGTTTCCCAGCAGGCTACTGGAACCCAGGGCACACCGCACACTTGGGCGGCGGGCGGGCGGGCGGTCAGGAAGTCTGTTGCCCTAACTTCTGAGCCACAAACAGTTTTGTTCCAAACTAGGCACTATAGATAGAAAACGCTATTTTTAGGTAGAGGAAATAACAGCCTAAAATTAAAGACCCCGAGGGACGGAACCACTTGCAGGCCAACCCGCCCCGTGACGGGCCTCTCATCTGATGGGCCGGCCGGGTGGCCCCCCTGAGCACGGAGCTGAGGACGGGGCGCAGAGCAGCCCCCCGCCCCCGGGGCCGGGAAAGGCTGGCAGGCAGAGACACGGGGCGGCGGCAGTGGGGGAGTGGGGGCGGGGGGCACGTCTCAGCCCGTGACCTTCACGTCCACCGGCCTGGAGAGAAATGGCTCTCCGGAGCCATGTATCTCCCCTGGGATACGTGGGAGAGAGCTGGGAACCGACAACGAGACCGCTCCCCGAGTCTGGCTGGTTAACGGTGCTGAGAAGAGCAGGGGGAAGAAGCTGTCTTTCATGTGGCAGATACATTAGATAAGTCGCTCTCTGTATCTGTGCACCATTTCACTCGGTGCCCCGGTTCCTCTCCCTCGTGATCTCCGCAGAGCCTCATGAACAACCACCCGGGGGAGCCGGGACGCAGCACGGTCTGCACGTCGGCGGACACCGAGGGTCAGAGCTTAAGGGCTTACTCAAGATCACAGGACCCGTAAGTGACACGGTGCAGACTGGAAATCAGATGTCTGGCCTTTAGTTCGGCACAGCGACAAATGGCCTCGAGCATTCGTTAAAACAAAGAAAAAATGTTGCTTAGATACACAGCGATGTCTGAGAATTACTTCAAAATAACCAGGGTTAAGGAGGTAGGAGGTAAGCAGATAAAACAGAATTAGTCATGAGTTGCCACCGTGGCTGGGCGATGGACGGGCTTCACTGTATTCTTTGACTCTTCTGTGTGACTTTTCCCATTTAAGGGTAAAAAAATACCTCAGTGCTCAACAGTATCACTCGATGCCTTCACCCTCAGGTTTCTGAATCGAAAAAGAGAAACGGGGCAGTGCCCTCTGACAAGGTAGATTCGTTCAGAGCTCTGATGGTTCGGGGTGAAGAGGCTTTTAGTAACGGACAGTTTGTAAATCTCAGAGATCTGTTTGCAAGTCCACAGAGACTCTTTGCTTTGTTTTGTTTTTTAAATCAACAGATTATTTTAGTTAGAAAGCCTGCTCTGGGGCCTCGCTTCAAACAACAGCACATAAAACTCGTTTTACACTGTTTGGCACAGTTCCCGCGTTTTGGCCACAGGCACCAAGTGTTCCAACACCCACGACGACACCGCGGCCGGTGGTGACGGGGACGTGCGCCTACCGTGTCCGTCTGTGCGGTAAACCCACCTATCGGCCAGCCCCCTCACCAGGGGTGTGTTGGTCAGTGCTGCGGTCGGCAACAGAACAGTGCCGCCTCCTCAGGACGCTGCTGAGCCAGGCAGCGTCCTGAATTACGTGACTCATCACAGAAAACTAAGCCGCCTGCAGCAGAACCTCACTACCGATTCCATTCGTGCGCATGTCACTTCGTCCCCGCCCTTGACAACAGGTGGGCCATCTGCCACTGGGACCGGCGGTGGCCCCCCACTCCCCCCACCAGGGATCCCCAAGGAACTGATGCAGGGGCTCTGCGGGGGGTGGCCGCCCACCCCCTAAAACCAGAGCGGCTGTGCCTCATTCCGGGTGTGCAGGCTTCCTCCTTCCCAGCTTTCATCTGAGCACAGCCTGCTGCTCCTGACAGAATCGGACGCCCGCAGACGCCAGGCAGAAGCACAGACGTGGACAAGCGCGGGCGCAGCGGGTGACGTGGGGAACACGCGTCCCCCGAGAGGAGCGGGACTTCCTCTGTTCCTGCCACAGACCCAGTCTTTGGATTTTTGTGAGAAGTCTCTCTGTCAGTGTTTGTTTTTTAACGTGGGAATTAATTTTTAAAACACTGTAGGGCAAACAATCTGTATCCATCCGCTACATACCACTGACAGTCCCCAGTTTTCGAATTCTGACGTGGGCTGTGACCCTGCCATAAAGAGACGCGATGACTAACGAGGCCACCGTGTTCCCTGAGCCACCAGATAAGAGGCGGTGGAGAACCCGAAGGAACAGACTGTTACGCTCATTCTTCTGAGAGACTGAGCACGGGCAGACCTCAGACCTTTCGTGGGCTTGGTTCCAAACCACCACGATAAAGTGTCGTCGCAATAAAGCAAGTCAAATGCATTTTTCGGTTTCCCGGTGCATAGAAAAGTTACAGTCACGCTACACTGGAATCTATTAAACACATGATGACGTCAGGTCTGCAAAAACAGTGTGTGCCTTAATTTAAAAATACATTACTGCTAAAAATGCTAACCATCATCTGAGCTTTTGAGTGAGTGGTAATCCCTGATCACAGATCACTATAACCAATGTAATAATCATGAAAAGCCTGAAATATTGGCATATAAGCCAAGGGCAGATAACGTGCAAGAACAGGGCTCTGACCCACAGTCCGCAGCACCCAGCCCAGAGGAGGAACCCCTTATCCACAGGAACCAGCCCGGGGCGCCAGCCTGCCGCCTAGAAGCCAGACCCGCAGGAGGCCAGACCGCCATCTCCAGCAACCGGCCCGGGACGCCAGACAACAGCCCCCGTGATAACTGGCTCGGGGTGGCCAGGACTCGCTCTGTAACTGACAGCTTCCCTAAGTGTTCGTTCCTGCGTCCAACTTAGGACGCCAGCCGGAGGTAGCCAAACATGTTCCCCTAGCCAGGGGCGGGGTGTCCCGCTTCTAGGAAGCCCGCCTCCGGCTTCCCGGGCCGCCAGCCTCCGGTCAGGCCACACCGCAGCCCTCCACTCTCCCCACTCCCCTACCTGCCCTGGAGTCTCTACCGAGACGCAGGTGAGGTGAGCGCCTCCCCTGCCCGAGCACGCTCTGTTCTGAATGCGCAGCCTCGGGGTGGTCTTTGCCCAGGTCCACGTGCGAGACGTAGCTCAGGGCCCCATGCCCAGCAGGGGTCAGCAAGGCGGCCCGGTGTTGTGAGCGGGCCCCCAGCGCGGTCAGGGGGAGACTGGCCACTTTCTCCAATTCCCTACATACGGCCCCCCCACCTTCTCCCCGCGGTGTGGACCAGCCTCCCACGGTCTCCCGGTGCCCACTCTAGCCCTCTACCCCGTCACCACGCCCAGCCAGAGAAGGGCCAGGTTGCAGCGGCCCCTCTCCGCACGGCCCCCGGTGGCTCATCTGTGATCCCGAGGCGCGCCCCCTGGCTCTACACTGCAGTCGCGCGGGCCTGCCGCCCGCCCACAGGGCGCCTTCCCAGCTCAGTACCACACGCGTGACTTCCTTCCGCTAGGAGACCGGGACCACACTTTCTCGATTTTTGGAGAAAACTCGCAGCACCACAAGTTCAGTCCTATGGTCTCTATCGCACTATTTAGCAGCCTGACGGGTCTCCTGATTGTCCCCGGGCCCGTGGGGTCAGATGACGACAGAGGAAGGAAGGGGCAGCAAGGGGCACGTGCTGAACATACACCAGGAAGTACTTTGCACCAGGCACGTGACAGAAGTCTCCCTGCACACCCTCACAACTGTCCCATGAGGTAGGTGAGACTTCCTTCGTCAAACAGAGAGCTGAGGCTCAGAAACTGAAAGAACTTTCCCAGTCCCCGATTTAAACCTCTGTCCGAAGAAATGGTTCACTGCTCTGGCCAGAGCTTACCCGTGACAATCCAGATTCATCCCCAGCCCTCCACTGCCCACACACGACCTCCCTCGTGTTTGGGATCCAGTACAAAACGCAACCCAAAACCAGTGACGTCTACACTTGGAAGAGCGTGGAACGCGCGGAAATCCGCGCCGGCCGCTGTGGATCCGTCCCGCCCTGGGCGCCTGAGCTACACACGGTCAAGAGTGGGCTGGGATCTGGACCCATCGGGTCCTTCAGGAGCCAGGGATGTGAGGGCAACGTCTGTCTCCTCGTGGTCACGGAGCCTGCTGAGACCCGAGATTCCTGTCGAAGCACAGTGAGTTGTGGACTTCTCTGTGTTCAAAAATTCACCCAGTGCCATTTTAGATGTCGCCTTTCACGCTCACTACATGCCGAATCCCCTTTAACTGGGAAGCCGAGCGGGTTGTGACGGTGGTAAGTCTACTAACTGTTCTTTACAGTCAAGGGGGAAAACGGTACGACGGGATCATTAAAAGTAGGGGGATGTTTATTGGGAGCCAGCTTCTAACTACCACCGAGTCCTCCCCGGAAAGAGAAGACGCTTACAGATGCCACTGCACACGCGAGATGAACGCCGCAAGTGTCAACGCCGCTGTGACCCTCCGCTAACGTGCGCGGAGTCCTGGGAAGGCACCGGCACGGCGAGGCCAACAGCCGTGTCACTCAGCAGGAGAAAAGCAGAGCTACGATGAAGGTAGGCACGAGGTCCGACAAAAGCGGAAAATATCTGTCAAACCCCAATATTCCTCTCATACTGTGGTCACTCGTCTATTTTCGGTACATTCGTTTCGGTTAACTGGTTTCTCGCTCCAACGCCATAGTATTTGTTCTGCTCGCTGAACAAATAATGATCTTAATTTGTTTCATCTAAAAGTGTAGATATTCTGCCTAATTTGTCCTTAGGGCCACAGATAATGAAAAGACCCCTACACTTAACATACAACAACCAGCATACAGCTGATGACAAAATGTGAGTGCTGGAATACAGAGGGCACTCACGGCCATCTGACAAGCGCCAGAAAAGAAAGGACGTTGGGGAAGAAACACCAACGCATACTGCATCTAGGGCGTAAGGGTAGTCCATGTGCTTTGCCTCAAAGAGCTTCCCTGCAAAATGCTTCTGAATCAGAGTCACAGAATCAGGAGAGAGTGACGTCACAGCGCAGAGACCCGGCAGGCGCGCCTGAGTCAACGCTACGCGCCACCGGGCGGGATGCGGACACGACCACTTCTACACCGTTTCTGCCGAACGAGAAAGTACACCCATAACCGAACCAGGAGGAGGCACCAGACGAACCCGAACTGAGGGAACATTCCACAGCTATGCTGCCTGATACAGCAGCCACCGGGCCCGGGGCGGCCAGGCACTTGCACTGTGCCTCGTCCAAATTAGGTATGTCCTGTGTGTCAAATACGTCCTGGATTTCAAAGACGTGCTATGACAGAATGGAAAATATCTCATTAATAATTTTTGTATATTCGTTACATGTTAAAATGCTATTCGGGATATTAATTGCACCTGTTTCTTTCTACCTCTTTTGATGTGGCCGCCAGAAAACTTTAATTACAGATGTGGCTCACATTGAATTTCTATCAGCTCTGTTCTACTAAATAATTAACCTGGGGCACCTGGTGGCTCAGTCGGTTAAGCACCTGATTTGGGCTCAGGTCATGACCTCCCAGCTTGTGGGTTCAAGCCCCACGTCGGGCTCTGTGCTGACAGCTCGGAGCCTGGAGCCTGCTTCGGAGCCTGTGTCTCCCTCTCTCTCTGCCCCTCCCCCACTCGTGTTCTGTCTCTGTCTCTCTCAAAAATAAATCGACATAAATAAATAAATAAGCTGTAATCTTCAACAATGTCAAGGTCATAAAAGTCAAGGAAAGACTGAGGAATGATTCATGACTGGAGGCGTCTAAAGAGACAACCAGGGGCGCCTGGGTGGCGCAGTCGGTTAAGCGTCCGACTTCAGCCAGGTCACGATCTCGCGGTCCGTGAGTTCGAGCCCCGCGTCAGGCTCTGGGCTGATGGCTCGGAGCCTGGAGCCTGTTTCCGATTCTGTGTCTCCCTCTCTCTCTGCCCCTCCCCCGTTCATGCTCTGTCTCTCTCTGTCCCAAAAATAAATAAAAAATGTTAAAAAAAAAATTAACTTAAAGAGACAACCAAACGCAACACGTGACCCTGCGGTGGGTCCTTTGCTACAGAAGACAATATTGAGACAACCGGAAAACTGCAGTGGGGTCTGCAGATGAGATGGCAGGGAATCCTCAACGTTAATGCCCAGATTTGAATGGTTATCCTATGATGACTTAGGAGAATGTCTTTGCCGGGAGGAGACATTCCCTGAAGAATTTAGTGGTAATGACGGAGCTTCAAATTGGGCTACTGGACCCCGGACTATTCTTACGGTTTTCTGGTGAGTTTGGAATTATTTCAAAATAAAAAACAAGTTTAAAAAGCAACCCGAGGAGCTGCAGTGAAGAAGGCCCTCCGCAAGCGCACCACTGATGCGGGAGGCAGCATTTGACCGTGGGGGGGGCCGGAGCTGGTGTGAGAAGCAGCTGGGTGTTGGGTGACAGCCCACCCGACTCCCAGGGGTCTCCGCTTCCACGTTTGTGAGGTGAGCAGGCTGGACCCCGCGATTCCCTAAAAAGCGAACCTGTCCAACCGAAACACAGAAGACCAGACCCAGAACATTTTAACGAGGCCAGGGACTCAGAATCGTCGTCAGACAACTGTGGGCCACGGCAACCTTCTGCTTCTGTTCAGTAAAGCCACGTGATAAATGGAATAAAGGTTCCAACCAAGAGTCAGCCTCCAGGCTGGCACACCCTCAAACCCCACACTGGGCAACACCATTCTGTGACCAAATCATCAGGCTTAAGCACCTCCTCCCCAAGGGCCTTGGGCCACTTGTGAAGGCTTCAGAATTCAGGCTTCCAACATTCGTTGTTTTCTAGGAAACCGAACCAAAGAAACTTTCCATGGCTACGTGACTGTTCCATAACCACTTCCCAATTCTCTTGTGAGTCAGACTTCAAGCAAGGTGCTCCTCCGGTACACCCTGGATACAGGACAGAAAGGATACATTTCCTAGATGGTGCAATCATTCCCGTAGAGGCCAGCACAGAGGACGCAGAGCCTCACCAGACCGCAGGAATGAGCTCTATTCCGCGCACCTGATTTATCCCCTAAATTTCACCATCTTGGGCACTTACAGGCTTTAAGCACCTGCCACACAGTATCTTCATAATCTTCACAAATAACCCTGGGTGACAGATATCTCCAGCCCCGCTTCACAGCTAGGACAACTGAAGCCCTGAGGTTTAGTGACTTGACCAAGGTTATACAGCCGCCAAGTTGTAAAGTGGTTTCAAATTCAGATTTAAAAAAAAAAAAAATAGCTTTGGAGAGACAGAACTGACATACAGTGAACCATACCTCTTTCAAGACACAAGTTAGTAAGTTCTGACACATGTATACACCCTAGAAACCATCACTACAATCAAGACAATACATAGATCCATCACCCCCCAAAAGTTCCCTCAAACTCTCATAATCTCTCTCTCTCACCCCTCACAACCCTCCCCTACACCATCACCAGGAAGCCAGTGGCCTTCCTGTCACTTCACCCAGGTACACACTGTCTAGGATTGCACGTAAATGGAGTCCTGCTACAACACGTAATCTCTTCCCCTGCTTCTTCCACTCAGCATAATCACTCTGAGATTCATTCATATAGCAGCATGTAGCAACAGCTCGTTCCTTTTTACTACCAGGTAGTATATTCCAGGAGACAGATCATACCACAGCCCATTTACAGGCTCACCTGTTGATGGATGGCCAGGTTTCCACTCTGTGGCCATTACGAGCAAAACTCCTCTGAATATTTACACACAAGCCTTTGTAGGGACATGTATCTTCGCTTCTCTTGAGTCTAAAAACAAATACTTGAAACAGAAATGGCTGTGTCATAAAAGTGCCTGCGTTTTTTCAAAATGGCTCTACTCATTTTAGATTCCAACAGAGAGAGTTCCAGTTCCTTCATTTTCTCGTCACTACTCAGCACGCAATCTTTTCAATTTTGGCCTAACAGGTGTGTAGTATATCTCACTGTGGCTTCATTTTGCATTGCCCTAATGAAGCGGAGCGCTTTTCACGTGCCTATGTGCCATCTATAGAACTTGTTCGGCGAAGTGTCTGTTCAAGTCTTTTGCTCTTTTTTTTTTTTGCTGTATGTTTCCTAACTATTGGATTTGGGGAGTTCTCTATATTCCGGATATGAGTACTTTATTGGACTGTGATTTGCAAACATTTTCTCCCAGTATTTTGCTTGTCTTTTTATTCCCTAAACAGTGTATTTTAAAGAGAATTTTTTAATTCTGAAGCCCAATTTATCAACTTGTACTCTTACGGATCATACCTTTGTGTTATACTCAAGAAATCTTTGCCGAACCCAAGGTCACAAATGTTTTCTTCTGTAAGTGTTACGGTTTCAGGTTTTACGTTGTGGTCTATGTTACATTTTGAGTTAATTTTTCTATATGGTGCAAAGCATGGCTCGAGAGTCATTAAAATATGGGGTTATCCAATTATTATGCCAGCATCATTTTTTTTTAAATTTTTTTTTTTAAGTTTATTTATTTTTGAGACAGAGACAGAGCATGAACGGGGGAGGGTCAAAGAGAGAGGGAGACACAGAATCGGAATCAGGCTCCAGGCTCTGAGCCATCAGCCCAGAGCCCGACGCGGGGCTCGAACTCACAGACCGTGAGATCGTGACCTGAGCCGAAGTCGGACGCTGAACCGACTGAGCCACCCAGGCGCCCCACCAGCATCATTTTTTGAAGAATATTTCCACTGAACTGCCTTTACGTTTTTGTCAAAACTTAGCTGTCCATCCACATGTGGGTTTATTTCTAGACTCTCTCTTCTACGAGTTTAAGTCAATACCACACTGTCTTGATAGGGGAGCTATATATTATGTCTCAAGATCAGGTAGTCACTCTTAATTAACTTTAATTCATCAGTGTTAGTCCTCCAAGTTTGATTGTCTTTTTCAAAATCGTTTTGGCTTTTCTAGGTCCTTTACATTTCCACGTGAATTTCAGAATCAGTCTGTGAATTTCTACAAAAAGTGCTGCTGGGATGAGACTGGGGTTGAGTTGAATCTACAGACCAATTCTTGAGGAGAACGGATTATCTTAACAGTATTGGGTTTCACAGCCCACGAGCATGGTGCGTCTCTCCATTTATTTAGATCTTCTTTGACTTCTCTCAGCAATGTTTCGTGCGTTTCAGTGCACAGGCCTTACAGACTCTTGTCACATTTATTTCTAAGTATTTTGTATTTTTTAATGCTATCTTGAATGGTACTTTGTAAAATTTCAATTGCTGATGATTCACTGCAAGCATACAGAAATACCACAAATTTTTGGATGTTGATCCTGTATCCTGCCACTTTACCAAACCTACTTATCAGCTCTAGCAGCTTTTTGGAAGATCCATCCGATTTTCTACATAGAAGATCATGTCTTTCAATCAACAGTTTTATTTCTTCCCTTCCAATCTGAATGCCTTTTCTTTTTTCTTGCCTTAGTGCACCGGCTAGAAGAGAGATTGTTAGAATGGCCCTTCTTGTCTTGCTCCTGGTATTAGGGTAAAGTATTTAGTCTTCACAGTGAAGTATGTATGACGTGAAGCGGAAGGTTGCACACAGAACCCCTTTAGGAGGTTAAAGAACCTTCCTTCTTTTCCTACTTTGCTAAGGGATTTTGGTCAAGAATACCTGTGAGGTTTTTAAACTCTGCAGAGTTGTTGAATCCTCTCTCCTGCTCTAAGCCTGTCCTGTAAATCTGCTTCTCCCCTGTAGTTTCCTGTAAGAAACCTTTGGGGCATCGTGCCAAGACAGATATCAGATTTTGTCAAATGTGTCTTCTGCACTACTGACACGATCACATGGTTTTTCTTTTTTAGTCTGTTAATATGGTAAACTACATGGGTTGGTTTTCAAATATTAAACCAACCCTGCATTCTTGGGCTAAACCCCACCCTGGTCATATTGTATCATCTTTTCTATATATTGCTGGATTAGATTTGCTAAAACTGTGTGTTTAAAATTTTAGCATTTATATTCATGAAGGACCCTGGTCTTTGGATTGCTCTCCTCGCAATGTCATTGTCCAGTTCTGGTATCAGGATAATTCAGGCCTCAGAAATCGAGCTGGGAAGTGTTCCCTTGTCTTCAACCTTCTGGAGGCGCGTGGGTGGAACTGGTAGCACCTCTTCCTTAAACACTTTGCAGAACTCACCAGGGAAGCCGCTGTGCCTGGAGCGGGCATGATTCCCAGCCCTGTGGACATCAGGCACTGCTTCACTCTTAGTCTTTATTTATTTATGTATTTATGTATTTATTTATTTATTCATGTATTTATTTATTTTGAGAAAGAGAGTGAGAGAGAGAGAGGAGCAGAGACAGAGGGAGATAAAGAACCCCAAGCAGACTCTACAGCACAGAGCCGTCAGCACAGAGCCTGACGCGGGCCTCGAATTCTAGAAAAGTGAGATCACGACCTGAGCCAAAACCGATCCAAGAGTCAGCCGCTCAACTGACTGATTCTGCTCCCCCCGCCCCCCCCCCCCCCGCCCCCGCCGGTGCCCCTCTCTTTATCCTTCCCACCACATCTCTGCCCAGCCTCAGGCTGCTCACCGGGTAGCTCAGCCCGCAGCTGACAGCCCCCACCTCCAGCTCTCTCTGCGCACCCCCTCTGCCGCTCTGACCTGCCAGCGCTTTGGTCTCCCTGAGCCCCCATCCCCATCCCCTCAGCTCAGCCAGTCTGTTTAGTTCTGCTCAGGTTCTCCGCCCGCCCTCCCGCCCCGTGGCCTGAAAACGGGCTCAGGGAAGTGAGCGGAGGCAACTGTAGTGCTCATTCCCTTCTTGCCTGTGGCATAAAAAAGATACTTGGTTGTCATCCCTGGTTCCTGGCACAGAACTCCTAAAACCCTTGGAATTTCCTGAGCGATCAGGGTAACACAAGTGTTTTGTTCTAATGAGGCGACTCTTGGCAGGTCCCTAAAGAACTTCAGGATGGGAGTTGGCTGCCAGAAAGACCGAGCCTTGATTGGAAGCCTGGAACTTTCAGCCTCATCCCCATCTCGGGAAAGGACAGAGGGACTAGATAGGGAGCTAATCACTGATGGCCAGTTTATCAT
This sequence comes from Neofelis nebulosa, assembly GCF_028018385.1. Lineage (NCBI taxonomy): Eukaryota > Metazoa > Chordata > Mammalia > Carnivora > Felidae > Neofelis > Neofelis nebulosa. The sequence continues at coordinate 23,103,015 of NC_080799.1, read as the reverse complement.
CGACCACGCGTCTGTAACGAAATCTCCATGAAAACCCTCAAATGATGGCATTTGGAGATCCACATCAAGGTGCCGGAAGAGAGCACCCAGAAAGGGCATGGAAATTCCGTGCCCCCCTCCCACCCCCCGAGGCCACCCTGCCCTAGGCATCTCTCCCATTTGGCTGTTCCTGAGCTATAACCTTTATAATAGGCCAGCAAATGTAAGTCGAGTGTTTTCCTGAGTTCTGTGAGCCATTCTAGCAAATTACTGAACCTGAGGAAGGGGTCATGGGACTCCCCGCTTGCTAGCCGGTCAGTCAGAAGTATAGGTGGCCCAGACTTGAGACTGGCGTCCGAAATGGGGGCAGCCTTGTGGGGTGAAACCCTGTAACCGTGAGATCTGGCCCCAACTCCCAGTAAACAGTGTCAGAACCGAGCTGACCAACATCCAGTTGGTGTCCAGAGAACTGGAGAGGAGGTGCTGGAAAAGACAACACATATTTGGTGTCAGGAGGGGAAAAAAACCTTCACTGCCCGTCTCTTGAGGTATCACTGTGCTTCGCTGGCCAAAATCTAGGGTTTCAGATATTTTGTCCATCTTTTAATTGTTTCAGACAGGAAAGTAAATCGGTCCCTGTTACTCTATCTTGGTCAAAAGTGGAAATCCTCAAATGCAAGTCTTCTTAACCATCACTCCCTAGGCTTCCTGTCCCTACTTCCGTCAAGAGAGGCTTATCCTGGAATCACGAGTCTGGTCCGCATGACTCACGAAACCCAAGGCAAAAGCCAAAGCTGTGTGTCTATGTCACCAGTCCCTAGCACAGGAGGCCCGCCACAGGAGGCCACGGCGGGCAGTGCTGTGTGACCTCATGCACGTACGCAAGCTCTGGCTCGCAACCCAAGGTGCCCTCTTCGCGCACACGGGTCCCCGGTGCCACTCGGGGAGTCCAGACACAGGCTTTACAAAGCCAGCACGCCAGAACGAAATCTGAACTCTCGCTAGCCAAGAGAACTGAGGAATTTATTTCTCCCACTAGTGATGGGAAGAAGACAGCCCAAACCGGAGCCCAGAATAGGAAGTATTTTTGATAAGCTGGATGAAAATCCATGGGAAACTGTAATCACAATAACTCGCAGACTCAAATACCCTTCTGTTTCATAATTATCTTAGAAGCTAAGTGTTTTTCCAGTTGGTAAAAGGGGACTTTCCTGGGCATCTCTTCAAAAGACAGATAATAATGGTGGGTCTTGTAAGTATTTACTTAATTTGAATAATTTCTTTCTAACGTTCCTTGCTTTAAAATCTCTAAAATAACAACACTCCTTGAGAAAAAGCTTTTTTTTTTTTCTTTTTTTTAAATGAAGGCTAGGGGAAAATGAACCACGGTTCTATCCTGATGACCCAGCCGTCACTTTATCTTGACGCACAGATAGGGCACATAAAGCATGAAGAATAAATTAATTCCTAGATATATTGTACAGGACTTTCCTAAATTAGGTCATAACAGCTTTAAAGGTCAAACAAAGGCAAAAACACTTTCATTCTTAGTACTAAGGCAGCATGTGGCTCCTTGCAGTGAGCTACGAAACTTCCCCATTAGCATGAAAGCCCACATTTAGGACTTACATGAGAAACTGAAGGCGAACAGAAATGAACTGCCATGTAGTCAGAAAACTAAGAAAAACATTCTTATGCCCTTCACTGGAGCATACCAAGGGGTGGGTGGTTAAAATCCTCTTGTGTTTTCTCAGAGCAAGGACAGCTAGCTTGGCAGATGTAATGTTCCTTTTCCATAAAGGAGGCCCTCACCAAAGCCCTCTATTCGCCCCAGCGCCGGCCAAGTAGAGTGGGTATGCTTTCACCAGAAGGAGACTTTTCCAGCACAGCACTCATGATGTGCTTTCCCTGCTTCAAGTCCTTCCAGACGTCCACCCTGTCCCCGGAACTAAGTACAAAAGAAACCCCATTACCGTGGTGTCTATACGACAGGTTCTTCCTGATGTATAAACCTACACGCCAAAAGAACATATGTTGTTCCCACACATCATGCTTTCCTGCCTGGGGTCTCCCAAAGGATGTCAGGCGCAGGTCCACGAAGTTTGGATACATGGGATCACACAAAGTTACACAAGGTTCCTCACTGTAGGACCCCTGCAAGCATTTCATTTGTCAGCGTGGACCAGCGGGCCCAGAATTTCGCACGGGATGCCTCGAGGGGCCAGTCCCCCCAAAGCTACGCACCCTCTGCTCTCCCTCCCACTCGTCACGGAAGAGCGCCTGTCTCTGTACCCTCTGTCTCGCCCTTCCTGCTCCCATCCACCCTTCACCTCTCTCGATCTGGCTTCTTCTGCTATGCCCCGGGCGCCGGTCCCTAAATGTGGCCCCTCTTCTCGTGTGCCTTCACCCGTAACCCTGGCGCCCCACGCATACCTTTCCTCACCCCTCTTGGCTGGCTTCCCTCTATGCAGTTTCTGCTCTTCTCTTGAAAACTAAACACGCAGACAGAAAGACAAAAACAAAGAATATAAACAAACACCTGTGCTCCCGTTCATCAGAAGTGACGCTTGCTATTAGGCCACACTACTAATGCCCTGTTTGCTTCGACTCCTTTTTTCTTCTTTAATGAAAGACCAAAAGAAAGGCAAGCACCTCACAAGTGTGTCTGTCACATATCCTTCCGGTGCACCCTTACGTCTTTACATGCAGATGTGTGTGTTCACGAACAACAAGAATCCTGCTTTTACAACAAGCTTAACGCAGTGACATCGTGCAGCGAGTGAAATTTATCCACTTCCTCTTTCACACAACAAGATCTCCCCCCACTGACGCTCAACTCCACGAGAGCTACCAATACGGATCTTACTGACACGCTGGCATCCTTTCTGCTGTTTCTACGGCTCCCTCCCGTCACTGAAGACTCAGCCCGGCCCGGCCTGAGTGCTTCGCCTGTATCACCTCCCCTCCCCTCTGAGCAGCCCACTGAGGACATGCTTCCAGCACCCACCCCCCCCCCACCCCCCCCGCACAGGGCAGGGCGGCCCTTGCCCCGGGTCTGGCTGAGTCCAGGGCTGTGCTCTCACCCACTGTGCCGAGCGGCCCTCTCACCCGCCACGGCCAAGGGAGCGCGTTCCCCGGGCCTGGCCAGGAACTCTGGACGCATCTTGTCTCTTAACCCTCCCAACCCCCCTCCCTCCACGGTGTCCGGGACGATTAATTATCTTCATTAGAGACATGAAGAAACGCAGGCTGGAGAAGATGCTGGGGCCCTGGTGTGAACCACAGCTAGGCCGCTTCAAGTTCCCATCGACTGGGCTAAATGTCAGATGTGCTTACAAAAAAAAAAAAAGGTCAAAGGGGAGGTGAGAAACGGGCTGGCGCGAGCCCGAGGACACCTGCACGCCCAGGTGAGGCATGCTGCCTGACGGGTGGCGAGGCTCACACCCGTGTCACCAGCCGCCGATGGCGCGGTCCCGGGCACCCTGGGGACAGGGAGACGGTACTCACGGCCATGGACCCGATAGCAGTGCTTCTGCAGGCGTCTCACGCCCCGCTCCTCCAGCACCCCATGAGTCATCAGCAACTGGAGGAACCGCCGGTGGACGTCGGTCATGATGCCTGCTCTCCGCGCGCCGCCCTGTGTGCACGAAGGCGCTAAGAAAAGAAGCAAAGGACACCCAGTCACCTCTGAGCGCTCCGAAAGCCAAGTTCTGGGGTCTGTGCTTCCTTACGTTCACAACTACCCCTCTGTGACAGCTTGCAGACCCCAGTTCATCCCGCCCAAGAGCACAGAAGCAGAAAGGAGGCAAGTCAGGGGCAAGCACACTAGTACGGGGGGGGAGGGGGCGGCAAGGAGTGGGGGTCTGGAGCCAGCCAGCACGCCCGGACGCAGCCCGCTCCACACCCAAGTGTGTGAAAGGGGGCGTGGCCCGGTTTCTGACCTAGAAGGTGAGCCCACCGCTAGGACGTCCACCGGAGAATTACGCTGTTCAAGGGGTAGGACCTATGAAAGCCTGGCGACAGGCTGAGCGCTACCTACGTGTTGGCTAGTTTTACTACTGGGCGGTTCTGGCTCTGAAGCGTGGTTCGGCCACTCACGAGACTCACTGGGACCAAGTGTGCCGAGGCCCCGTTTTCTCACGATAAAACGAGAACGGTGTGTGCTGCCTGAAGAACCCCCAGCAGACTTGGCTTAACCAGTGCTAGCTTCCTCCTTGTCTCCCAAACCGCTAATGAAACGACTGTCGCTGTGGGGTGTTGTTTCAATCTCTTGCTCTCTACTAAAACATCGTCTTTCCACAAACCACAAAGATCAGAGCCGATAAAAGCATCACATGAGTCCTGATCAAAAAGCCTGCCCTTGCCACGGAGTGGTAGCACCGTGCGGAGGCAAAGGGCGTGGGTTTAGAAATAGACACGTGGTGCCGAGACCAGTGTCTGCCAGACCTGCTCCATCTTAAGAATCATCTCATCTGTGCGTGAAAAATACAGATTCCCAGGCCCCTTCGCTGGAGGTTCAGGCCGCAGAGGGGCTGGAATTCTGAGGTTTCAATACACACTCCAGGCGATGCCATGACCGGACAAGAAACTGGCTGTTACCTTGGGCAAATACGGCACGAAAACATTTCTAGCTAACAAGCTTCATCTCCCCAAGCCTCAGTCTTCTCCGTAAGATGGGGATAATAAAAAGCTCTCTTTAAGGCAGAAGATGAGGTTAAAGGAGACAGGACTAGGAGACACACAACAAGGCGGGCTGTCGCTCGCTCTTCTTTCCAAGCAGCACATCAGCTGGACCTCGGAGGAAGGAAGACCCGCCAGCTCATGGCCGGTTTCTCTGCCTGCCTGCGAAACTTCCTTGAGAACAGTTCACCGGAAATGCAGCCTGGACAGATCCTAAATTGGACCCCTCCTTCCCCCTCCTCAACCCTTTTCTTCCCCTGAGTCCTCTTCATGAATTTCAAGAAACTTAAATAATAAAGAGCAGAATTTAATAAAATTAGCATATACCTGAGATCAACAAAACGAAAATATAGTCTTTGAAAAAAAAAAAAAACCATAATAGGAGCACCTGGGTGGCCCAGTCGGTTAAGCCTCTGACTTCCATTCAGGTCGTGATCTCACAGTTTGTGGGTTCGAGCCCCACATAGGGCTCTGTGCTGACAGCTCAGAGCTTGGAGCCTGCTTCAGATTCTGGGTCCCTCTGTCTCTCTGCCCCTCCCCAGCTCACAATCGATCTCTCTCTCTCTCTCAAAAATAAACAAACATTTTAGGGGCGCCTGGGTGGCTCAGTCGGTTGAGCGTCCGACTTCGGCTCAGGTCATGATCTCGCAGTCTGTGAGTTTGAGCCCCGTTTCGGGCTCTGTGCTGACCGCTCAGAGCCTGGAGCCTGTTTCCGATTCTGTGTCTCCCTCTCTCTCTGACCCTCCCCCATTCATGCTCTGTCTCTCTCTGTCTCAAAAATAAATAAACGTTAAAAAAAAATTTTTTTTAAATAAATAAACATTTTTAAAAATTTAAGAAAAAAACACACAATAAAAGCGACCAACCTCTGACAAGATCTTCTGAGAGAAGACTAACAAATAAACAATATTTGGAATGAAAAAGGAACACTAATTGCAGACACATAAACAACTTATAATAATCATGAGTTTTAAACAAGCAAAGTTATAGGAAATCCATTCAAAACCAACTAAAGAATGATCTGAAAACCTAACAGGTTTTATAACCATTGAAGACAAACTGTGGGAAATCTATCCCCCAACAAAGAAAACTTCAGATCCGGAAAGATTTATCAAGAAGTCCTATCAAACATTCTAGAAGTGATTTCAGATGTCACAAAACTATCTCAGAGCCCCAAAAGGAGCAAACCCTCCCCAAATCATCTGATAAGGTTGACATAGGTTGGGCATTAAAATCTAACAGAGACTTCAAAAGAAAGGAAAATGTATCTTTCAGGAACATAGCTGCAATGGTCCTAAGCAAAACATTAATCTGAACTAGCAACATAAAGAGGATAACACACGGTAACCAAGTTGGGTTTATCCGGGCAGCAGTTTAACATTTAAAAATCAGTCAAGTGTTCTATGTCAATAATGTCTTAATAAAGCTGGAAAAAAATCAGTCAGTGTGAGTCACCACATTAACAGCATACAGAAGAAAAAGCCTACTATCAGCTTAATAGATTCAGAAAATACGATTGATAAAATTCAACAGTCTCTGGATTGAAGGAAACTTCCTTTATCTACTAGAGATATCGACGAAAACCTACAGTGACCATCCTACTTAAGGATGGAATGTTGAAAGCAACCACTTTCAAATCCAAACGGAGCCAAGGCAACGGAATCGGTGTGATTCCAATCAACATCCCAATAGGCTTCTTGTGTCTGTGAGTGATTTGATGAGATCATTCCAAAATTTAACATAAAGGCAAAACAGCAACGCCATTCTGGGAGAAGATAAAGGCAGGAGGACTGGTTCCACGAGTTAGCAGTTTATTCTGAAGCTCGAGTAAGGAACGATGTAGGACAATGGTACAGACATGGACCAGAGAAGACCAGAGGGCCAGAACAGACAACTCAGACACAGAAACGCACAGATATGAATACCTGATACGCTGGAGAAATGGAACTCCAGATCAAAGCAAGCTTTTCAATAAAAGGTGCCAGGGCAACAGATTACCCTTATGTGAAAACACAGAGAGCCCAACCCTCACCTCAGACTATGCATAAAAATCTTTTGGAGGGTGAAGAGCATAGGAAAGGAAACACCATAAAACTTTTGGACAACAATATAGGGGAACATCTTTCTTTTTTCAAGATTTTATTTTATTTTTTAATGTTTAATTATTTATTTTGAGAGAGAGAGCAGGGGAGAGGCAGACAGAGAGAGAGAGAGGGAGGGAATCCCAAGCAGGCTCTGCAGGATCGACATGGGGCTCAACCCCATGAACCTTGAGATCATGACCTGAGCTGAAATCAAGAGTCGCACGCTCAACTGACTGAGCCACCCAGGCACCCCGAAGAACATCTTTTATGAGCCAAAGGCAGGGAAGAATTTCTTAAAAAGATACAGGAAGCAGAAACCATAGAGGAATAGACCGATAAATTCTACTTCACTAAAATTAAAAACCTCTGTTCACCAAAAACAGCAGAGGGTGGGAGAGAAAGAGAGAAGAAAAGCTACAAACTGGAAAGTATCTGACACACAGTGAAGCCACAAAAGATTCATATTCAGAACACACAAAGAATCCTTACATATCAGTAAGGGGAAGACAACTGTAAGCAAGAAATAAGCAACAGAAATGTTCAAAGAGGATGCACAAATGATGAATAAATACATTAAAAGATGCTCAATCGCAAGGTCATCAGGCAAATGAGTATTCAAGCCACGGTGATTAATGTCTTATTCATCCCCAGGTGTAGGCAAAAATTCTTCAGAATGGCTGAGGCTGGTAAGAGGGTAAACTCTTCTTATAAACCACTTCAGACGATTCGATATTAATAGCAAACCCGGGTAGCCCCAGAAATCCACTGTTAGGTATACAACTTACAGAAACGTTTCCACATCTGCCTCAGGAAATGTGTGATAGCAAAAATATCACCATGTGATAGCAAAAATCTGGCAACCGTCTAAATGACAATCAGTTGAAGAACGCCTCCATTTACAATCAGGCCACGGAATTCAAAATAGCAACAAAGCAATGAAAGTAAGTGAAGTGGGGCTACTCACATCAACATGGACATATCTCATATATGTAATGTTACATGCAAAAATAAAGTCACACAAATATAGATTAGCCTCCTCTATAAAATATAAAACCTAGCAAAACATACGTGGTAGTCATTACAGATGCATAGTAACAACCACAAAGAAAAACAAGGGATTAGGTAACACAATACAGGGAGGCAGTGGTCTTTAGTGATGGGAAGAAAGGATTCAACCTGGGCATTACGGATATGGAATTGTTCGATTTCCTAACCTGATGGTGGATAGATGGGTGTTTATTTTATTTTTATTCTTTAAATTTACAGTTGCAAACATTTTTACAGATATGTTATATGTCTTAAAAAATTTTTTTTAACATTTATTTTTGAGAGAGAGAAACAGAGAGCGAGCAGAGGAGGGGCAGACAGAGAGAGGGAGACACAGAATCAGAAACAGGCTCCAGGCTCTGAGCTGTCAGCACAGAGCCCGATGCGGGGCTTGAACCCACGAACCGTGAGATCATGACTCGAGCCAAAGTCCCAGATATGTTATATATCTTGATTAAAAAAGGATGTAAATATGTTACATATCGGCCAAAATAAATGTTAAAAAGATGAGTTAAGAGAGATGGAGTGCCCAGGTGATGGACATAAGGGTGGCAAAACAAACAGTTCAGGAACTGTCCAGGTAAGCGAGAAACAGGCGCCTACAATTAAATCAGGACCGCTCTACCTACAATTCTCAAATCAAAAGACGTCCTAAAACCAAAATCTTTTAAGTTTGAAAACCTGACCTAAGGTGAGACTCTGTATGGCGGTTCTTTACCTCCTTTGATGTAAATACGCACATATTTAGCTGTGAAAATATTAGTGTATTTGATTACAAGAGGCTGCCCCAGACCCCAATTGAAGGTATGACCTAACATCGAATATATGCATCATATTCCTTTCGAAAATCCGAGAAATTCGGGATTCTGACCACGTCTGGCCTCCGGGCTTTAAAATACGAGGCTGTGGACTTGCACAAAGTAAGGATTTCTAGGACAAGGGCAGAGGGCGGCGAGATAACTGAGGTGGTCCACAAAGGCGACACTTTACGTATTCAGTTCGGACAGAATTCTGTATTTTGCTTTTTTTCACCTAATATTAGGAGCAAAACGCTTTGTCCACCTGGTACTACGATTTAACAATGTCTGTGTGCCGGGGGTCCTAGGGTCCAGCCTACTTTGCCTTCCTGCCCCTCTCTGGGCCTCAGTTTCCTCATCAGGAAATGAGGAGCCCCAAGCCCCCGGGCCCCCAGCGCCACACTCCGGTACAGACACGGGCCGACCCCGGGGCCTGACCCCCACCTTCCGTCCTCCGTCGCCTCTCTGCACGGCCCTCTTCCATCCCTGGCAGCCTCGCGGCCCCGCGCCCCGATTACCCACCGCGGTACCCCGGCGTAGCCCCCGACGCCGGCGGCCCAGGCAGAAAGGCGGCCTCGGCTCCTCCTGCGGGGCGGGGCGAACGCGGGCGCGGCGCTCCCATTGGTGGATGTCACCTATTAGTCCCTCCCCTGGTGACGCACTTCCTGCTTTCCCGCCGCGCCGTTGCCATGGTGCCGCGGAGGCCCTCCCCTAGATGCAGCGTTCGGCTCTTCTCGCGCCTCTCTACGCGCTTTACCCGGCTGGGCCCCTGGTTGCCTCCCTCCGCCTGCAGCCCCACAGTGGCACCCCGCGACCTAGGAGTCGGAAGGGGAGGCATGCAGCGGGATCCTCCCCCTAAAAGTCATGGCTGCGCGGACACAAGCCAGTACGCTGCTCCGGGGCCTCAGTTTCCCCATCTGTACAACCGACACTGCGGCCTCAGGGTCAGCAACGAGGGCTCTGTTGTCACATAGCTTGAACTGAAATCCTGGCTCTGCCACCTACTAGTTGCCAGATCTTGGGCAAGTCACTGAGCTGCAGTGAGCCTCAGTTTCTTCTTCTGTTAAATGGGGATGATAATAGTCCCCATGAAATAGTGTGTTCATGAGGTTTTGAAAGAAATCACGCACATTGGAAGAGCTGATTAAATGTGCTACTGTCTTAACTAGGGATTGTTGGGAGAAGCAAATGAAGTTATTAAGAGAAGTGAGTGGACTCTGCCAGGCGAGGGCACTCATTTTACAAACGCTTGCCTCCCAGTTCCCGGGGACGCAGTCTAGCAGGGAAACAGGTAACTAATTACAGAACAGCAGAGTGCAAGCATCTATCTCTGTGATGATAACCTCAAATCCCTACTTGCGCGGTTACCGCTCCTGTGATCTTGGACAATATCTCAACCTCTCTGGACCTCAGTTTCCCTGTCTGCTGAGTGAGGAAAGCCGTAGGGTGTGCTAGTTAAGAGCTTGAGCTTGGGGGGCGGCTGGGTGGCTCAGTCCGTTAAGCATCGGACTCTTGATTGCCACTCAGGTCATGACCTCACGGTTGTGAGATCAAGCCCCATCCATATCCGGCTCTGCCATGACAGCACGGAGGAGCCTGTTTGGATTCTCTCTCCCTCTCTCTCTGCCCCTCCCCCCCCCCAAAATAAATAAATAAACTTAAAAAAAAAAAAAACAAAAAACTTGACCTGGAGAGCTGGACTGTCTGGATTTGAATTCTGGTTCTTAAACTCAGTATCTCTAAGACCCAGGACAAAATACTGAAGCTGTCCATCCCAGTTTGCTCCTCTATAAAGCAGGGATAATAATAGCACATTGTTGATACAGGATCGTTGAGAAGAGAGGAGTTCATACGTGCAAACCACTTAGAGTATCTGGTGCATAGTAAGGCCTCGATGTGAGTTATCTTTACCAATAAAATACTTTATAAAATGCCTCCAGGGCACTCAAAGAAGAGAACAGCTCTATGGAGACCATCTATGTTTTGTTTACCCTGCATAGTTTTATAAAATTTTGAATTCATTACCAATATTTAAAGCTGAAACATTTCACATAAAACCCTAGGGTATCTGACAGCTCTTGAAAAATGGGGGCAATCCGTGGGCATTGCCCTATGGCAGCCCTTGTTTGAAGTTTGGTGAAGACTACGCCCCTTTGTGATGACACGTGTGCTTTCCTGGGAAGGGGGGGTGGGTGGGTAGAGGAATAAAAACAGAAACCCATGGATAGAAAACACTGGGAACACTGACATTTCAGGATCAAAGAGCCAAGAAAAGAGGTAGAAAGAGAAGAAAGGAATTCAAGGCCAAGTGGTATCAGAGGAAAACAGGTGGGAGGGAGTATCGAATAGCAGGGTGTGGTCTGAATTGTCAGTGCTCCGGAGAGATCAAGAAAGATGTGCCACATAGGGGCACCTGGGTGGCTCTGTTGGCTAAGCATCTGACTTGGACTCAGGTCATGGTCTCACGGTTTGTGAGTTCAAGCCCCCATTGGGCTCTCTGATTCAGTGGAGAGCCCACTTCAGATCCTCTCTGCCCCTCCCTTGCTCATTCTCTCGCTTTCTCACACACACGAAATTAATAAACACTAAAAAAAGAAGAAGAAGCATGTGCCACCCGTTTAGAATGTGATGGCCAACAAGAGCCCATAGAAACAGGAGGAAGCTGGATTGGCCTCCAAGACAAGTGAGTGCATGGAAGCTGAAGAAGGGGAGAAGGGGGTGCTGACTACTTCTAGAAAGCGTGGTTTGGGAAGGGGAGACATGAAGAGGAGTAGAGGGAATAACCAATAGAATAAAAAACAGGGGAGACAGGAGAGGATGGGGTCAAGGGCATATGGAGACAGGTTTTTCTTTGACCCCAGAAAGGAAGAAGAGACATTTCTGAAACTGGAGGAAAGGAGGTAAAAATGGTTAAAGAAAGGTTCACCCCTGATGTTTCCTATTTTCTCCACAAAGCAGCAAAGCTATCATTCTGCTAAACAAAGGAGCTGGGAGACGCTCAGGGATTTGAGGGGAATCAAAGGTTTGGAACACATGCCAAAGGGAATGCAAAAGTGAGGTCCCAGCTAAGGTTGAAACCATCATAAATGCGTAGGGAGGAGTCACTCCCGATCCCCCTCAATCTCCCATCGCCCTACCAGGGGCCCCAGAGCAGAAGCTCTGTGTAGACTCCTCATGGGGTGGGTTTGGGTTGAACCAATACAGCTGACCCTAGAAGTCAAAGCAACTGGAGAGTGTCGGTGGGAGGGTCTTTGAAGTCGCCCACCATGGTATGGGCAGGCAGACATAGGAGGGAGAGAAAGTGCTGAGACATTAGCACGGAGGGATACAGCAACCAGAGGTCCCAGTGAGGTGAACTGGCTTCACCAGAAGCAAGTAGTAAGGACTGGCATTCCAGATGAGTGAGTGACCCACCAGCAGGTGACTGTCCTGCCTCAATGTGACTCCACCCTCAGAAGCTAGCTCAGTCTCTGTTAGAACCCTCGATGGGCCAGACATTGGACTGTTTGCTACAGAACATTCTGCCAGTTCAATTTTTCTTCTGAAAGTTGGCCCTGAAAGGTCCAGGAGCTACATGGACATAAATTCCTTGTACATAAGGCAGGTGGCCAAGCAACCTGGCTAGAGAGGAAGCCCAGGGCCAAATCATAGGCTAAGAGGGTCGTCTTTTAGCTGAAGACCACAAAAGCTATCAGGGAGGAAGTGATGAGATCAGGTTTGTATTTTAGAAAAAAAAAAAACATCAGCACATCTGTTCTTTTCAAACATACTTGGAACATTTACAGAAATTGACTGTATACTGGCCGCAAAGGAAGCCTCAATAAATTCCAAAGAATCTATAGACCACATTCACAAACCACAATGAAGTAAAATGAAGAATCAACAGAAAGACAGCCAGAAAGAAACCCATACCACTTACAGACCTTAAATTACTTACTGAAATTGCCTCTGAGGAGAAGGTCCCGAAGACAAGATTTTTGTTTATCGTGTGCATCTGTTGCTTACGAAAAATAAAATTAAACCTGATAAGCATTAAGCTAAGTGATCGTTATATTAGTTTTCATACCTTGGTGTATGTTGAAAGATTTTAAAACATTCTTAAGAGAAAAAGAACATACATTTGGAAACTGAAAAATACATATGTATTAAAAAGAAAACCAATATGCAAATTACAAAATATTTAGAAATGAATGACAAAAAGAAGCCTCACAGAATGAAACTTGTGAGATCCAACTAAAACAACAGTTACAGGGGGGATTTAGAGCTTTAAATACTTACTATAGGGGCGCCTGGGTGGCTCAGTCGGTTAAGCGTCCGACTTCGCTCAGGTCATGATCTCACAGTCCGTGAGTTCGAGCCCCGCGTCGGGCTCTGTGCTGACAGCTCAGAGCCTGGAGCCTGCTTCACATTCTGTGTCTCCCTCTCTGTCTGACCCTCCCCCGTTCATGCTCTGTCTCTCTCTGTCTCAAAAATAAATAAACATTAAAAAACAAATACTTACTATAAAACAAGAAAAAATTTAAGTGTTGAATTTAAAAGGTAAATAACAACTAAATAACCTAGAGAAAACAGGGAGGGGGGGAGGAAATTATAATAAAGCAAAGGGCAGAGATGAATAAAACAAAAAAGAAAAGAAAATTGATTATAGAAATCAAACACTGGTGTCCTATTAAAGACTAATAAAATAGACAAACTTCTGGTAGGATTTATCCATAAAAAGGGGTATCTGGTTGGCTCAGTCGGTTAAGCATCTGACTTCGGCTCAGGTCATGCATGATCTTATGGTTCATGGGTTCGAGCCCTGTGTAGGGCTCTGTGCTGACAGCTTAGAGCCTGGAACCTGCTTCGGATTCTGTGTCTCCCTCTCTCTCTGCCCCTCCCCTGCTCGAATTCTCTCTCTCTCTCTCTCTCTCTCTCTCTCTCTCTCTCTCTCAAATAAATAAACATTAAAAATTTTTAAAGATTTATATAAAAAATAACACATGTAATACTATAAATGGCAAAAGAGACATACCAGATAGAGTATAAAAATTTTAGAAAGCATAAGAGTATACTATGGACAAATTTATGCCAATACATTTGGAAATCTAGATAAAAGGGGGGAATTTTTGACAAAAATACAAATTACAAAACTTGGCCCTAGAAGAGAACAGACCAATAATCACCCATGAAACTGAAAAGCGGCGGCTCTGCTCCAACTTTGAAAATGCCCAGGCTGAGATAGTTCAACTAGAGTGATACACACACATACAAATGCAAAATATAAAACAAGCTATATTATGCAAATGGCACCAGGATATGAACAAGACAGAGAAGTCTACCCAAGCATTCTATGGGCTGATCTAATCTAGGTACCAAAACAAGAACAGCAGAATTAAGGAAAACGTCAGGTCCATGCATATTATAAGCAAGGATGCAAAAATTGGGTCTCTCAGTGTCTCACAAGGCTGTCTCTTATGATGAGAGATGTTGAGCATCTTTTCATGTGTCTGTTGGCTGCCTGTCTGTCTTCTTTGGAAAAATGTCTATTCAGGTCCTTTGCCCATATTTCATTGGATTTTGAATTATTATTATTATTATTATTATTGGTGTTGAGTTGTATAAGTTCTTCATGTATTTTGGATACCAACCAGGTAAATGCAAACCAAAACCACCAGATATCATCTTACACCTGTGAGGATGGCGAAAATTAAAAAGATAAGAAATGACAAGTGTTGGTGAGGACGTAGAGAAAAAGGAACCTCCGTGCACCATTGGTGGGAACGTAAATTGGTGCAGCCACGGTGGAAAACAGCACGGAGATGCCTCAAAAACCTAAAAACAGAAAATACCATATGATCCGATAATTCCACCACTGGGTTTTTACCCAAAGGAAACAAAAGCACTAATTCAAAAAGATGCATGCACCCCTATGTTTCTTGCAGCATTATTTGCGATAGCCAAGATATGGAAACAGTCTACGTGTCCATCGATAGACAAGTGGATAAAGAAGATATGGTGTATTTGTATAGATGAATATGAATATTAGTGCAGCCATAAGAAAAGGATGAGATCTTGCCATTTACAACAACATGGGTAGACCTAGAGGCTATTTATGCTAAATGATATAAATCGAAGACAAATACCATACGATTCCACCCATATCTGCAATCTAAAAAACAAAATCAGTAAATAAGCAAACAAAAAGCAGAACCAGACCTATAAACAGAGAGAACAAACTGATGGCTGCTGGAGGGAAGGGGGTGGGGGATACAGGCTGCCAGTTACAGAATGAATAAGTCATGGGAATGAAAGGCACAGCATAAGGAATACGGTCAATGATATTCTAGTAAGACCACATAGGGACAGATGGAGCCCACGCTTACGAACACGACGTAATGTGCAGAGATTGCTGAATCACAAGGTTGTACACCTACAACTAATGTAACATTGTGTGTCAACAATACTCCAATTAAAAAAAAAAATGTTTTTAAACAGACCCTCTCTTCCAGAAGAGGAGATTCAAATGGCTAAAAAGGAAGCATGGAAGAATGCTGGTCTTACTATCAGTTGGAAATACAAACAACAAAAAGATACCAGCTTTCCCCCATAAGAATGACAAAATGTTGCCTGGGGAGAGGGAAGGGAGACCAGCATCCCTACGCACATCTGGAGGAGTTGTAAATATCAGAGTTGCTCTGGAGAGCAATCTGGTCTGGAAACCCTACTTCCAGGAATTTAACTGGAGAAAATCTCCCTTGTGATCTTGAAAGGTTTGCTCCAACAGTGTTGCCGATAGAAGAAACAATGCAAACGTCCTAACTATCCATGAACAAGGAAACAAAACAGCAAGATATTCATGTAGGATGGATAATCCTATGACATTAAGAGGGATGAATTCACTCACAAGTACCTATATGGATGAGTTTTGTTTTGTTTATTTGTTTATTTTTATTTTGAGAGAGGCCGAGAGCGTGTCAGCAGGGGAGGGGCAGAGAGACAGAGGGAGAGAGAGAGAATCCTAAGCAGGCTCCACATTATCGGCGTAGAACCCAACGTGGCGCTCGATCTCACGAACTGTGAGATCATGACCTGAGCCGAGGTCAAGAGTCGGACACTCAACCAACTGAGCCACCCAGGCGCCCCTGTCATGTTCAAATGTTAAATTAAAATAACAAAATGTATATAAATGTATACATTGAATGAATGAATGTATATTCATATAGTGGTTGTCTATTTTTCTGATCGGGGCAAATATGCCTAAATGCTAACAGAGGTTAATGTGGGGTGGAGGGAAAGTGAATGACTGTTATTTTGTTCACTTTCACTCTTCTGTATTTAAAAACAATTTCTAGGGGCACCTGGGTGGCTCAGTCTGTTTAGCCTCCGACTTTGGCTCAGGTCATGATCTCCAGGTTCGTGAGTTCAAGCCCCGCATCAGGCTATCTGCTGTCGGCACAAAGCCCACTTCAGATACTTTGTTTCCTTCTCTCTCTGCCCCTCCCTGACTTGCTCTCTCTCTCTCTCTCTCTCTCCCTCTCTCTCTCTGTCTCTTCCCTGCTCATTCTCTCTCTAAATAAATAAATAAATAAATAAACATTAAAAAAAATAAAAATAAAGACAATTTCTGATAGGAAGTGTGAACACAAGAACAAAAATCGTATTTTTGGTTTTTCTACAAGTACACGGCCATCAGTGGAAAGGGTGAGGGGCAAGATGAGGTTTCACCGGAGTCCTGGTCAGACCCTTTCCACTTTCCTGTGATGGTCCTCTTTCACACCCACATACTCACGTGTTTTTTGGATTCATCACATTTTAGGTTGGACCCGGTGAAGGTGACGGGTCCGAGCCAGTGGGGCAGAAAGGGAAAGTTATCTCCCTCTACTCATCCTTCATCTTGGAGGGATGGTGGCAGGCCCCAAGTGTCAATTGTAAAATCAATTCCTGTTTAAAGTCCAGGAAGACTCAGACACAGGGTTGAGAAACATCCCCGCTCCCCAAGGCAGTGTAGACTGCTCAGTTTTTCTAAAGGGCAATTTGGCCACGCTCCTCGACAGCACGCACACATCATGTTCGTTGACCTTGTAATTCCACTTCTGGGAATCCATCTGAGGGAATAATCAGACATGCACCCAAAGGTTAATGGACAAAACCAAAAAAATGCATCAGAGCCTTAATTTTATCAGGAAGAATGGCAACCATTTGAATGACTCCAAATAGCTTTATAAAGAGAGGAATGGTTGGAATAAATAAAAATTCTGCAGAATATTATATAACTGAAAAGTCATGTTTTCAAAGCATACTTGAGGTCAGAAAAAAGAAAGCCATAATGCAGAATATTGTAAGAGAGAAAACTGGAAGAATATATACCGAAATTTTATCAGTGACTATCCCGGACTGGGAGGATTATAGGTAATTTTTTTTCTCTTGTTGCTTCCTTATATTTTTCAACTTCTTTCCAAAAGCATTTTTTTATTTTACAATCATAAGAAATACTATATTTCGGGGCGCCTGGGTGGCTCAGTCGGTTGAGCGTCCGACCTCGGCTCAGGTTATGATCTCACAGTTTGTGAGTTCAAGCCCCATGTCAGGCTCTGTGCTCAGATCCTGGAGCCTGCTTCGGATTCTGTGTCTCCCTCTCTCTCTGCCCCTCCCCCACTCATGCTCGCTCTCTCTCTATCAAAAATAAATAAACATAAAGAAATAAAAAAAGAAACACTGTTTTCAAAATAAATGGAGTCTGTGATCATAAAGATTTGGAGGGGGGTCTAACAAGACTGATCCTATGTACAATTAGGAGATAGTTAAAGCCATGTATATACAGCGTTCTGAGAATTGTTTCATGCGAGCGAATTTTCCCTAGAACTAGATTATCCCTTCAAGCACAGGCATGCTAAAACCTTTTTCTATTTTCCGTATTAGTGGTTCTAAAATATAGGCTTATCTGCTCCTGTAAGCAATGACTTTTCTTGATGAGTACAGGACGTCTCTGAGGACAATTACTACATCTCGGGCTTTTTTGCTTTTCCGTGAAATATCCCAAGACTGACGTTGCTTGTTAATTATTAGAAATGAAAAGCCAAAAAATAAATAAACGTTAAAAAAAAATTAAAAAAAAAAAACACAAACCTTTATGAAATGCCAAAGAGTAAAATACTTTGGAAACAGTGGAACGACAACACTATTCACTGAGCTCACTTCATGATAGACACTTTATGTACGGCTTTTAGTTTTTATGTCTCCCCCCACCCCCATCCCCAATCCTGATGTTTAACATCATATTGTAGGCACAAGGGAGATGCAAAGATCTGCAACTGTTTTCCGGTTGTTCCCAAAGGAATTCATAATTTTCAAATCAGAAAAAAAAAAAAGATAAAAGTTCCCCCAGGAAGCTGTTGAACCAATGAAGAACCACAGAGAAGAGGAAATCGTCTGCTTTTTGTCCGTTTTAGTATTTTTTAAGTTTTTAAAAAATGTATTTATTTTGAGAGAGAGCGCACCCGTGAGCGTGAGCAGGGAAGGGGCGGAGAGAGAGAATCCCAGGCAGGTTCCACACTGCCGGCTCAGAGTCTGATGCGGGCCTCGAACTCACAAACCCGTGAGATCATGACCTGAGCTGAAATCAAGAGTCGGGGGCTTAAGGGACTGAGCCACCCAGGGGACCCTGCTTTTGCTTATTTCTTTTAAAAGAAATGTGTGTGACGTGAAGACAATTTGCAACCTGCTGCCAATGAGAGAGAGAGAGAGAGAGAGAGAGAATATTTTTGTTGGAGTAAGCTTTAAGAGCGTGGGACCTGGGATGGGTGAATAAATGCAAGTGTGTTTGAACTCAGCACTCCTCAAACTTACACAAGCTGTGGACCTTGCTGAAACACCAGTTCTGCTCCAGTAGGTTGGGGCAGCCCCTCAGACTCATCTTGGTCTGTCAAGTTCCCCTGTGGTGCCCATGCTGTTGGCTCAGGGACCACCCTCGGAGGAGCCGGTGCGGGGATGCCCCTGTGCGAGGCAGATGGTCCCTACAGTCCGAGAGCCCTTAAAAGGCCCATTTGGAACCACCCTGGATCTGGGGTTTTGATCAGCTTGCCCCAAATTCACCCTTTGCTCTGCTTTCTTTGTGAGTCGGTGAGATCACTAAGACCTTGCACCTCATGTGGAAACCCCTTCTCCCATAGCCTCACCATCTCTTTAGAAAGTACTGGAGAATGGGGCGCCTGGGTGGCTCCCTCGGTTGGGCATCCGACTTCAGCTCAGGTCATGATGTCGCGGGTTCGTGAGTTCGAGCCCCGCCATCGGGCTCCCTGCTGTCAGCCGGTCAGCCCAGAGCCCATCTCACATCCTCTGTCCCCCTCTGTGCACTCTCCCAAAAATAAATAAATATTAAAAGAAAACAAAAAGAAAGAAAAGAGTTAAGAAGGAGGAAACAGGCAGAGCAGAGTCCCAAAATAAGTGTAAGAAGTTCTACATACTAAAACACGCTCACTTTACGCATATTTAGCTTTATTTAACTATTTATTTATGGCCACTTTTCCAACAGGACTGGACGTCTGTTTGCTCAGGCTGAAGGGCGTTAAGAGAAGGCCATTATAAGAAGAGATTAGCACTGCTGGTGGTTTGACATGGGGAAGGAAGTGGAAATAATGAAAAGCTCTGGCTTTTTTCTTTTAATCTTTTTAAAATGTTTTTTATTTATTTTTGAGACAGAGAGAGACAGAGCACGAGCAGGGGAGGGGCAGAGAGAGAGGGAGACACAGAATCGGAAGCAGGCTCCAGGCTCCAAGCCATCAGCCCAGAGCCTGACGCGGGGCTCGAACTCACGGACCGCGAGATCGTGACCTGGCTGAAGTCGGACGCTTAACCGACTGCGCCACCCAGGCACCCCTATAGCGAGTTTTTAACTTAGAAAATTTAATTTAGTATTTTTAACTTCGTGGATATTTTATTTTATTATTTTAATGTTTATTTTTGAGAGAGAGGGAGAGAGACAGAGAGTGTGAGTGTGTGTATACAAGTGGGGGAGGAGCACAGAGAAAGGGAGACAGAATCTGAAACAGGCTCCAGGCTCTGAGCTGTCAGCACAGAGCTCATGTGGGGCTCGAACTCACAAACTGTGAGATCATGACCTGAACAGAAGTCGGACACTTAACCGACTGAGCCACCCAGGCACCCCTATTTTATTTTAAATGTTTTATTTATTTTAAGAGAGAGAAAGTGAGAGCAGGGGAGGGGCAGAGAGGTTGAGAGAGAGAGAGAGAGAGAGAGAGAGAGAGAGAGAGATTGAGAGACTCCCAGGCAGGCTCTTGCTGTCAGCCCAGAGCCCGACGCGGGGCTCGAACCCACGGACCGCGAGATCGTGACCTGAGCCGAAGTCGGACGCTTAACTGTCTGAGCTGCCCAGGCGCCCCTCATAAAGGTTTTTTTGAAGTTATGACAAACAGTTATGAGATTATATATGTAATATGATATATAGAGATTTATATGACATATATATGACATGAAATGATATAATATATATGATATATAGAGATATCATATGAAATATATGTATAGTACTATCATCATAAAATTAGAGAGGTAATCGTATTTCCAAATCTCCTAATCAAAATTCACTTGCAAAACTTGGGGTGCCTGGGTGGCTCAGTCAGTTAAGTGTCCGACTTCGGCTCAGGTCACGATCTCACAGTGAGTGAGTTCGAGCCCCACGTCGGGCTCCGTGCTGACAGCTCGGAGCCCGGAGCCTGCTTCGGATTCTGTGTCTCCCTCTCTCTCTCTCTCTGCCCCTACCCCTGCTCATGCTCTGTCTCTGTCTCTCTCTCTCTCTCTCTCAAAAATAAAGAAATGTTAAGAAAAAATTTAAAATTCTCCTGCAAAAATATAAATAAATAAAATAAAATGCACTTAGACCCTCCCTAACTAAAAAGTATATAATCAGTTACTCCCCACAAAGCCAGTGCAGCTCTTTCTGCCCACGGGTCCTGTCCCTGTGTTATAATAAAAGTACCTTTTGTCACCAAAAGAAAAAAACAAAACACAAAAAAACCTCACTGGCAAATGGTTTTGGAAGCCAAGGTTGAAAAGAAAGCACCTAGCTGACTCACCAAAATTTTCATTTTCATTTAATTTTTATGTTCTTCCTAATGAGTGATCAAGAGGCTTGGAAGGTGTCCAGCAGTGTGGTAAGATGCAAAGGTTAGTGTTAGTCCTTAGAGTCAGGTTGATTACAAAAATAGCTGATAAATGGGGTGCCTGGGTGGCTTGGTCGGTTAGGCGGCCGACTTCAGCTCAGGTCATGATCTCGCGGTCCGTGAGTTCGAGCCCCACGTTGGGCTCTGTGCTGACAGCTCAGAGCCTGGAGCCTGCTTTACATTCTGTGTCTCCTCCCTCTCTCTCTGCCCCTCCCCTGTTCATGCTCTGTCTCTCTCTGTCTCAAAAATAAATAAACGTTAAAAAAAAAAATTAAAAAAAAAAGAAGAAACTGCTAAATGCTCTTAGAATTTACCAGTTGAGCTATTTTAGGTGCCAAAAATGAATACATTTTTTAAAAACTTAAAAAATAATAAAATGGACAAAACGCAGAGGATTTCCTCTTCTCTGTGGTTCTTCATTGGTTCAACAGCTTCCTGGGGCACTTTTATTTTATTTTCTTCTGATTTGAAAATTATGAATTCCTTTGGGAACAACAGAAAAATAGTTGCAGATCTGGATAACTCTGGATAACTTAAGCAAAAATACATGTGTATAAATAAAAAAGTTTCTTGGAAGGATATCGGGCATATGTTTATTATTCAAGAGAGTCAAGGTTATGGTGCTATAACGAACATCCCCCACTTGTTGTTTCTAGGGCGTGCCATATACCCCGTGAGCGACAGGACAGCTCTCCTCGGCACTCGCCCGGGGACTCAGACGCACAGAGGCTCCCCGATCTTGTAGCCACATGCCCTGAACGTGAAGCCTCCTGGGTGACCACGCAGGGGTCTCTGGAGACTGGAGTTTGGCCCAGGGGCTTTTTACTGCCTCAGCCTGAAAGTGACATGTGTCATTTCTACTCTATTGTCATCCGTCAGAACTAGTCACATGGTCTGACCTCACTGCAGGCAGCCGGGACTCCTAAGGGGACAAATGGAATAACTGGTAAGCTCCTGGTCTCGAGAATCAGCTCTTGCACTGACCAGGGATCAGAGCAGCCTGGGAGGCCTGGCCAGCAAGAGATGGGGTCAGGCCGTCACCCACTTACAGTTTTTCCCGTCACCCATCTCAGGATTTGCCCTGGAGGGAGAGCGCGGCCGATTGGCCGAGGCAGGTGTCATGTTCCACCCAGGAGACAGGTAAGTGGACAAGTTGATGGACGGCTCCCACCAAAAAGGAGGCATCAGGCATCCCAATAAAACTGGTGAGCCGTGGGGCGCCTGGGTGGCGCAGTCGGTTAAGCGTCCGACTTCAGCCAGGTCACGGTTGGGCGGCCGACTTCGGCTCAGGTCACGATCTCACGGTCCGTGAGTTCGAGCCCCGCGTCGGGCTCTGGGCTGATGGCTCGGAGCCTGGAGCCTGTTTCCGATTCTGTGTCTCCCTCTCTCTCTGCCCCTCCCCCGTTCATGCTCTGTCTCTCTCTGTCCCAAAAATAAATAAAAAAACGTTGAAAAAAAAAAATTAAAAAAAAAAAAACTGGTGAGCCGTTGCAACAGAAAGGGAGGTGAACGCTGGCGGGCCAAAATGCCCAACGATTCTAGGGCTTGACGTAATGGAGGTTTTCTAGAAGAGGTGGCATTCAAGATGAAGCTTGAAGGAAGGGACACGTTGGATGGGGAGGAAAGACAGTCCAGGCCGAGGGCAATGCAAACAAAGCGCGGATGCAGGAGAGGGGCAGTCCTCCGCCAGAAAGAGAAAATGAGTTGAGCGTGACCAGAAGAAGTGATTTTCAGTTGCTTTTCCACCCCAACTGACCCGGCTTGTCTGTGCTCCACGTGGACACAAGGGGGTGGGGGCTGGTGGGGACAGTTCAAGCTCTATCACGAATGTGAGGCCGTGGTCTTCTGTGTTGACTGAGATTCTCAGCAGCTGTCCTCCACGTGGCCTCCCCTGTGGTCAACTGGCACCTCGAAGCCTGGGGTCTCGGCCAGGTTGCATTGCTTACTAGGGCAGCCGGGAGGGAGCACAAAGCCGGAATCTGGTAGGTCGTCTTGGTGCAGGCTGGCTGGGCATCCGGTCCTTTGCTAGGATCTGGGACTTAAGCTTTTTCCCAGCACCAGTGCAGATTCAGAGCAAGAGAGGGCGGCACAAGGCCATGACTGCTGGGGGACAGGCTTGACTTGCACCCCATCTCTGGAGACCAGCCTCCACAAAGGATGTCCCCGGGCCTAAGCATTCTACCGCCAAGCTCCAGCATGAGGAGCTTTTTTTTTTCCTCTAGCGCTCTCCTTCTTGTTCAGCTCATTAGGTTTTTTTTTAGATATTTTTTTAAAGCTTATTGATGTTGAGAGAGAGAGAGAGGGCAAGAGAGTGGGGGGAGTGGGGAAGTGGGCAATGTTGGAGGAGAGAGACGTTGGGGGCTGCGTTGTAGCATCTAAAGGGTTTCTGCCCGCCTACAGAGCTTAAGCTTCTAGAACACAAAAGAAAATGATGGTAGTGGGGGAGGGGCACGGAGGTCTTTCTCTTCGTGGGTCTCTTTCCAGATTTGCCCCGTATGTCTTACTGGCCAGGGTGGAATCACGTTGCCGCCCCTCGCTGCAAGCGAGCTGGGGAAGGTGAGAATCTGTTCAGGGGCAATGGGATTGCTCATGATTCCTTCTCTAGGTGTGGGGCCCATTACAGGCTGGATGAAGTCGGGGGGAGGAAGGGGTACAATGGTACTGGGGAGGCAATATACGGAGACTGCCACCAGCAACACAAAGCAGGGAAGGACGTCACTTTAGGTCATACGAGAGGGAGTTAGGGCCTGGACCAGGGCGGAGGCAATGGGGAAAGGGAAACAGGTCAGGTGTGAATGTGGAAACCCAAGTAGAGTAGACAGATCGTGGCGGCTCATGTTTGTCTTTCATGAGAGACAAGGGGAGAGAGAGACAGAGACAGAGACAGAGACAGAGAGAGGGAAGTCAAAGGTGAAGACACCGTTTCCAGCTTGCTTAATTGAATGGTGACGGCATTAACCGAGTCTGAGAACACAGAGAAGTGAGGTTCCAGAAAGATAATGACTTTGGTCTTGGGCTTTTGGGGTCAGAGAGATCTTGGAGATAGCTAGGGGGAAAGGCCCAGAAGGCGTGGGAGGATGGATAGGGCCAGATGAAGAGAGTGCTGGTTATGAGCCTGGAGCTGGAGAGCGGTGCCCCCTTATCTGCGGTTTCGGTTCCCCACGGTCAAATGCAGTTCAGAAGCAGGCAATCCTCCCAGTATCATGAGGAGGTCAATAGTAACCTCGCGCTATGTCACAGTGCCTAATCACGCCCCTCACTTCATCTCATCACGGACGCATTTACCATCTCCCATTCTCACAAAGAGAGGATAATAAGACACTTTAAGAGAGAGAGACCCATTCATATAACTTTTGTTACAGGGCATTGTTATAACTGTTCTATTTTACTAGTAATTGTGTTGTTAACCTTTTACGGTTAACTAATTTATAAGTTGAACTTCTTGGTTTCAGCTCAGGTCATGATCTCGCGGTTTGTGGGTTCCAGCCCCACGTCGGGCTCTGGGCTCACGGGGTGGAGCCTGCTTGGGACTCTCTCTCTCCCTCTTTCTGTTCCTCCCCCCACTCTCTTGCCCTCTCTCTCTCTCAACATCAATAAGCTTTAAAAAAATATCTAAAAAAAAAAACGAATGAGCTGAACAAGAAGGAGAGCGCTAGAGGAAAAAGAGGAGGGTATGATGTGTGATTCCACGTAGAGGAGGTTAGAAGGTAATTAGAGAATCAGGACAGAACTGCGGGAAAAAAGAATGAGTGGCTGCAGAGGTGGAGGAAACCTTAAGGAGAGTCTAAAAAAGACAGGCTTTGGGGCGCCTGGGTGGCTCAGTCGGTTAAGCGGCCGACTTCGGCTCAGGTCACGATCTCGCGGTCCGTGAGTTCGAGCCCCGCGTCCAGCTCTGTGCGGACAGCTCAGAGCCTGGAGCCTGTTTCAGATTCTGTGTCTCCCTCTCTCTGACCCTCCCCGTTCATGCTCTGTCTCTCTCTGTGTCAAAAATAAATAAACGTTAAAAAAATAAAAATAAAAAAAATAAAAAATAAAAAAGACAGGCTTCGTGTTTAGTGAAACCTCATTGCTGACCCTGGAAAGTGCGGGTCGTGTGCAGACGAAACATAGTCCTATATCCGCGATGGGGTTCAGTGCAGGCCCCGTCCCGAAACATGACACTTGGGCAAATCAATTAGTTTGAATTCAAGCGACTTAAGAAACCGCCAGTCTCTGAAGGACACTCGGACTCTCCTCTGTCCCTCTAAAAGCAGGACTAACTTGCCCCGTGTGGAGAGTGGCCTCCCTGTATGTGGAAGGCAGGAGGTATCCTTATCGGCAGAGATGTGGCAACTCAGGGCCGAGAAGGCCGTGGAAACCACCGTTGTTATCTCACTCCTTTTCTGCCCCGAGCCCAAACTGCTTTGTGTCATTAATTCTTCCCAAACGTATTGTTGTCGTCGCCTGAAAATTACAAAAAGCTGCCTGCTCTGGCCGCTTCTTTGAGCCTTAGATTTTTACGAGCCCCCATTGCGTATGAAATTAAACTCGTTTCTCTCCTGTCTCATGTCAATGTAATTATTGGGCCCGGCCAAAGAATCTGGAAGCGAAGAAGGGAAAAGATTTTCCTCCCCTACGCACAGCAGTGTGAGGACATGAGCGAACCTAGGAGCTCAAGGGAGCAGAAAAGTGCTATTTCTTGGTCACGGGAGACCAGCCACGTCCTGAAGATGTATTATCCCACCAGCCCTCTCTTTTGAGCTTGGCTTTGACCGCCAAACTGAGAAGGGTTAACTAGAATGTGAACTTGTACAAGGTGCACACTGGTGATTCCTACAACATCCTGCATCACCATGGGACCGGTAGTTGTTGTGGTAAAACTGTGTTGTGCCTTTGTCTTTCCCACGAAATTTTCTCTAGCCACAAAATTAACCAGAAACAAGAGAAGCATAACCCCCGCCCCTCCTTTTCTCAGCAACAGAGAGACAGAGTCTCCGAGGCAAGGGAACGAACAACATACCACGAGTGAGTTAGAAACGCAGCAGCTAAGTGTTTCTCTGCTGGCCAACGGCAGACTGACCCAGTGTTCCAACTCAGATTAGGGGACCAGATGCCCCAGGTTAAACGAACAAGGCCGTGTGCCAAGACTGAGCGAACACAAAGCCCGAGGAATTTGGATTATTCGCTGGCGAGCGATTCCTCTCTCCCTCCCTTTGGTATTTTTATTTGCTGTGTGTTTACTGGCTTTCCTATGAACACACTGTAGAACTGCCCATAAGGCCAACACATATACTGGTGGGCCAAGAAGCATTACCCAGCTATGACCTCAGTGGCAGCCAGCTCTTGTGCTAATGTGATCCGGGATGGGCAGTGGGGGCTGGACAGTAGAAGACGTTCAGCAAAAACCCACTTACCCAGACCTCCGAAGTCCAGGACTTCCATCCCGGCACCGTCACTTCAACAGTCACTGAGCATACGTTTCTGTAATTATGTGTGCCACGGAACAGCTTCAGCTGCTCACACCGGAATACCCATCTAAAAGTGGCCTTTATAATGAGGACCTTTCAGATCTACCTTGCCAGAGTGTTCTAAGGTAGGAGGTTCCAGGGCTGGAGCAGCAATAATGTCCTAAAGACCCCTAACTCTTCTATTTTTCTGCTCTGACATCTTCAACATGTCGACTTTTCTGTTTAGCTCTGCCCTCGCGGTCACAAGATAGCTGCCACAGCTCCAAACATCACCTCTGTCCGTGTCTCCCTGTCTTTATGAGAGAGGAAACTCTTTCCCAGAAGCCTCTTGCGCACTTCCGTTCCAGTCCTGTTGCCCGAGATTGGGTCACATGCCCCTGCCCAGCTGGCAAGTTTTTAGTCCCCGTAGTGGCGGAAAGGAGCTGGGGATGACTGTTGGGTAGGCAACCACACAGCCACTGCAAGGAACCAGAATGAGAATGAAAAGTAATCATGGCAGCTAATTTTAATTGAGCTACAACTACGTGTCAGGCACTGTCGTAAGGGACCAACACGCATTACTTTGGTTCATGCCAACCACACTAGTATGAGATTGATATTATTGTTGCCCCTATTATATAGGCAAGGACATGAAGCCTCAGAGACGTTTGCAAAGCTTGCCATCATCACAATTAGAAAGCCCACCGTTGGCCTTTTAGAGGCCAAAGCCAATGAGATAGTACTTGACTTCCAAAGACTCACAGTTCAGGGGAAGGTCCAGGCTGGGAAATGTATCACTGTAATGTGGTGAGGTCAGTGTTAATTCACGTACAACAGGGTGTGAGTTAGTAAGAAATTGTCTGGCATCAGTGTTCCTTTCCCCCCTTCCTCGGGCAAGCCAGGCCACACTGTGTTGCCAATGAAACCTCCCAGGGAGGAATGGAACAGAAGTATTGGAAGGGTGTGGTGGGGAGACGAGCAGAAGCAGGGAGCCTCGGGAGGGGGAGAGTTCCCCAAACTCGGGGTGGGGAGTGGGTGGGAGCGTTTTGGGGTTGCGTGACAACGCCGTGCTGCCTTGTGGCTCACAGAGAGGTGACAGGACCCCATTGGGACTGCGTGAGGTGAGGAGGGGGGGCCCAAGCTGGGAAGGAGCAGTGAGGACACCCAGGGGCAGGCAGAATCAGACAATGGCCCCTCCGTGGTTCCTCTTGCAGATTACAGCCCAGAGGACTCTCCATAATCATTTGCTCTACGTATGACACCTCCACCCTTTGTGTCACCCTGGAAGCGGGGAGAGGCTCCAGCAGCCACTGAGAATCATTCGTCATACTCTGGAGCATGAGGGCTTGGCATCAGGCTTACTTTTGTCCGGAACAACAAATTCCCATGGCGTTTCCTGCATCCAGAGAGAAAGCCAGTCTGACTTTACAGCTGCATGCAGACAGGTGGAAATGCAGAAAAAGGGACCACTGCTGCTGTCCTAAGGACAAAGAATCCAGGTAAGTCTCCACAGACGAGGTGCGGCTGAAGCAGGGTCCTGAGGGATGGATAGGAGTTCACCAGGGGGACAAGAGAGAGACAGGCTCTACGCAAAGGCAAAGAAATATAAAGACCTTGTCCTCCCTCAGAACTGAGCATTTGGGGCAAATGGCACAGAGGTCAGGAGATGGGGCTCGGTAAAGACCTCAGGGAATTATCTTAAGCTTCAAGACCATCGGTAGATAAAGCTCTTCAAATGAGTCTGATTAAGGGGTTTCCAAACTTGCGCGTTCAAGTAGCAAGACTATTTTCATATTCCTGAACCCCTTTACGAAAGTTGAAATTGAATGTAACTCCAATATATATATCCAATACAAAAGGGATAATTTTTTTTCCCTGACTGCAATGGTCTTGAATGCAGGAAATGGGGTTTTGCTAATAAATTAAACTAAGCCTGCCCCTGTGTGCCCAGTGACGAGGCCGGTGAGAAAGCTATTCTCTTGGTCATAAGGGGAGAGCCCTCTTCTATCCACAGTCGTGAGAAAATCCAACTTGGATCCAGTCCAGATGGTTGAGGAGAGCTTCCGTTTTTGTCCACACAGGTGACCACTTTTGGAATGCTGACTGCCCTCGGCGGTCACCCCGAGCTGACCCCGTGATGCAAGACACTGAATCCTTTTCCTGGTCTAGCTTCCCCGGGGACACCAGGCAGTGATTTCTGTCTGAGCTGGACACGTTCCTCAGCTATTCCTCAGGACCCCCAACTACTCCTGGTCCAAGAGTGGGGAGTCTGCCCAGCTCAACGCACGTCTGGGGACCTCAATCTCCCCAGCCTCTCTCAGGTTCAAGTTCAAGCACCTTAACCAGGTCTAAAGCAGTGTCTTCCAAACTGAAGGTCATGGCCCATCAACGGCTTACAAAATCAATGTAGTGGGCCGTGACCTATAACGCTTTACTGATTGTATTTATTATTTATTATTATTTAAGATTGGAAGGGTGAGATGACTGATTTTATTTATTTAACTAATTGCTTGTTAGGTTGTTTTGGTCATGCGTACATTTCTTTATTTTTATCAACCGCCTCACATCTTTTTGATGTTTTTTGCCAAATAGCTGGTTAGGAGCATGGTCAAACGTGCCAAAGAGTTGTAAGAATTGTACAGTGCACAATCACTGTACAATTCCCATCATCCAGAGTCTACCATTAATCCATATTTTTAGTTTTTTTTTTTGAGATGAAGGTATAATTTACATACAGCGAGATTCACCTGTTTTCGAGTACAGTTCTATGAGTTTTGGCAAATATAGTGGAACAGCCACCGCCCCAGGCATGATACAGAATTGTTCCTTTTTTAAAATTTATTTATGTATTTATGTATTTATTCTTTTTTTCTTTATTTTTTAATTTGCATCCAAGTGAGTTAGCATGTAGTGCAATAATGATTTCAGGAGTAGATTCCAGAGATTCATCCCCAAAGTATAGCACCCAGTGCTCATCCCAGCAAGTGTTTTCCTTAATGCCCTGTCCCCATTTAGCCCATTCCCCCCTCCCACAACCCCTCCAGCAACCCTCAGTTTGTTTTCTGTATTTAAAAGTCTCTTATGTTTTGTCCTCTCCTTATTTTTTTTTATTTTATTTTTTTAATGTTTATTTATTTTTGAGACAGAGACAGAGCATGAACGGGGGAGGGGCAGAGAGAGAGGGAGACACAGAATCGGAAGCAGGCTCCAGGCTCTGAGCCATCAGCCCAGAGCCCGATGCGGGGCTCGAACTCACGGACCGTGAGATCATGACCTCAGTTGAAGTCGGACGCTCAACCGACTGAGCCACCCAGGCGCCCCTGTCCTCTCCTTATTTTTATATTATTTTTGCTTCCCTTCCCTTATGTTCATCTGCTTGGTATCTAAAATTCCTCATATGAGTGAAATCATATGATATTTATATTTCTCTGACTGAATAATTTCACTTAGCCTAACACCCTCCAGTTCCATCCATGTAGTTGCAAATGGCAAGATTTCATTCTTTTTGATTGCTGAGTAATACTACATTGTATAGATCATTGTATCACATCTTCTTTATCCATTCATCCACCGATGGACATTTGGGCTCTTTCCATACTTTGGCTATTGTTGATAGTGCTGCTATAAACATGGGGGTGCATGTGTCCCTTCGAAACAGCACACCTCTATCCCGTGGAGAAATGCGTCATAGCGCCATTGCTGGGTGGTAGGGTAGTTCTATTTTTAGTTTTTTGAGGAACCTCCACACTGTTTTCCAGAGTGGCTGCACCCGCTTGCATTCCCCCCAACAATGCAAAAGAGATCCTCTTTCTCCGCATCCTCGCCAACGTCTGTTGTTGCCCGAGTTGTTAATGTGAGCCATTCTGACAGGTGTGAGGTGGTATCTCATTGTGCTTTTGATTTGTATTTCCCTGATGACGAGTGACGTTGAGCATTTTTTCATGTGTCGGTTGACCATCCAGATGTCTTCTTTGGAGAAGTGTCTAGTCATGTCTTTTGCCCATTTCTTCGCTGGATTATTTGTCTTTTGGTTTGGTAAGAGTTTGATAAGTTCTTTATAGGTGTTGGATACTAACCCTTTATCTGATATGTCGTTTGCAAACATCTTCTCCCATTCTGTCGGTTGCCTTTTATTTTTGCTGATTGTTTCCTTTGCTGTGCAGAAGATTTTTATCTTGATGAGATCCCAATAGTTCATTTTTGCTTTTGTTTCCCTTGCCTCCGGAGACGTATTGAGTAAGAAGTTGCTGCATCTGAGGTCAAAGGGGTTTTTGCCTGCTTTCTCCTCGAGGAGTTTGATGGCGTCCCGTCGTACATTGAGGTCTTTCATCCATGTTGAGTTTACTTTTGTGTCTGGTGTGAGAAAGTTGTCCAGGTTCACTCTTCTGCATGTCGCCGTCCAGTTTTCCCAGCACCGCTTGCTGAAGAAACTGTTTTTATTCCATTGGGTATTCTTTCCTGCTTGGTCAAAGATTAGTTGGCCATAGGTTTGTGGGTCCATTTCTGGGTTCTCTACTCTGTTCCATTGAACCGAGTGTCTGGTCTTGTGCCAGTACCATACTGTCTTGATGATTACAGCTTTGTAGTATAGCTTGAAGTCTGGGATTGTGATGCCTCCTGCTTTGGTTTTCTTTTTCGAGATTGCTTTGGCTATTCGGGGTCTTTTCTGGTTCCATACAAATTTTAGGATTGTTTGTGGGTCCATTTCTGGGTTCTTTCCTGCTTTGTCAAAGATTAGTTGGCCATACATTTGTGGGTCCATTTCTGGGTTCTCTATTCTGTTCCATTGATCTGAGTGTCTGTTTTTGTGCCTGTTTATTTTTTTAAATATAATTTATTGCCAAGTTAGCTAACATGCAGTGTATACAGTGTGCTCTTGGCTTCGGGGGTAGAGTCCCATGACTCATCGCTTACATACAACACCCAGTGCTCATCCCAACAAGCGCCCTCTTCAGTGCCCATCACCTACTTTCCCTTCTCCCCTGCCCCCCCACCATCAACACTCAGTTTGTTCTCTGTATTCAAGAGTCTCTTAGAGGTTCCCTCCCTCTCTGTTTGAAACTATTTTTTCCAGAATTGTTCCTTTAATCCACAAAATTCTCACCTGCCTCTTTGCAGTGACCCTTCTTTCCACCCCCAGCTCCTGGCAACCCCTGATCTATTCTCTCCCTATAGCTTGTCATGGAAAGAGAGTCATACAGTATGCAGCATTTTGAGTATGGCTTCTTTCATAACACACAACCCATTGGAGATTTTTCTGTAGTGTTGTGTGTATCAGAGGATTGTTCCTTTTGGCTGCTCAGCAGTGTTCCATCGTATGGATGTACCCAAGTTTATTTATCCATTCACCACCAGCTGAGGCACATTTGGGTTGTTTCTATTTTTTGGTGATTACAAATAAGGTCACTGTAAACATCTGCAGACAGATTTTTCTACGTATGTATGTATGTATGTATGTATTTAGAGAATAAGCAAGCAAACAGCAGAGGGGCAGGGAGAGAGGGAGAGAGAATCCCAAGCAGGCTCTACTCTGTCAATGCAGAGCCCAACACGGGGCTCGAACCCGTGAACCACGAGATCGTGACCTGAGCCAAAGTCAAGAGTCAGACGCTTAACCACCTGAGCCACCCAGGCACCCCTGCAGACAGAAATGAAGACATTTCATTTCTCTAGAGTAAATACCTAGGAGTAGGACAGTAGGTCATATGGTAAAACATGTTTTACCTTATAAGAAACTGCCGAACTATTTTCTAAATGACTGTCATTTTGCCTCCCCACCAGCAATGTATGAGAATTCCAGTTGTTTCCGCTCTCGCAATCACTCGGTAGTGTCAGTACACTGAAAAAATGTGAGCCATTCTAATGTGTATTGTGCTGTCTCATTGTGGTTTTAATTTCTAATTCCCAAATGACTGCTGACATTGAACATCCTTTCATGTGCTTATTTGCCATATGTTTATATTTATTGGTGAAATGCCTGTTCAAGCCTTTTGCCCATTTAAAAATGTTTAGTTGTTTTCTTATCAAGTTTGGAGCGTTCTTCATATACTATGGATGCGAGTCCTTTCTTAGGTATATAATTTGCACGTATTTTCTACCATTCTGTGGCAGATCTTTTTTATTTTCTTGGTAGTGTCTTTTGAAGAGCAAAAGTGTTTCATTTGGGTTAAGGGCAACTTATCAAATGTTTCATTTATATCTATGTTAACATTTTTTAAGTTTATTTTTTTAATTTATTTTTATTTATTTTTGAGAGAGAGAGCATGAGCAAGGAGGAGCAGAGAGAGAGGAGACACAGAATTTGAAGCAGGCTCCAGGCTCTAAGCTGTCAACACAGAGCCCAATGTGGGGCTCAAACTAACGAACCGTGAGCTCATGACCTGAGCTGAAGTCGGACGCTTAACCGACCGAGCCACCCAGGAGCCTGTAAGTTTATTTTTATTTATTTTGAGAAAGATAGAGAGAGCAGGGAAGGGGCAGAGAGAGAGAGGGAGACAGAATCCCAAGCAGGCTCCATGATGTCAGCCCAGAGCCCGATGTGAGGCTCTAACTCACAAACGGTGAGATCACGGCCTGAGCCGAAATCAAGAGTCAGATGCTTAACTGACTGAGCCACCCAGGGGGCCCTATGTTGACATTTTTGAACAGCTTTATTGAGGTGCGGTACGCAAATCCTACAATTCATTCATTGAAGGTGTGCAACTCGATTGCTTTGGTATGCTCACAGACTTGTGCAACCTTTACCACAATCAATTTTAGAACACCTTCATCTTCCCAGAGAAATCCTGCACCCCTCAACCCTCAGCCTCCTACTCCACCCTTCCCACCTCCAGCCCTAGCAACGCTAATCTGCTTTCTATCACTCTGAATTTGCTTACTGTGGGCATTTCCTACTCATAGAACACACAACACGGGATCCTTTGCAACGGACTTCTTTAACTTAGCATCATGTTTTTAAGGTTCATCCATGCTGTGGAAGGTACCAGTGCTCGATCCCTTTTTATTCCCAAATAACACTCTCTCGTATGGATATGCCACATTTTATTTATCCGCCATCAGTTGATGAACATCTGGACCGTTTCTGCCCCTTCGGCTATTACACATAAAGCTGCTATGAACATGTGCGTACAAGTTTTCATATGGACACAGGTTTTAACTCCTCTTGCTTATATGCCTAGGAGTGGAATTTCTGGGTCATAAACTGCCAGCCTGTTTTCCAAAGTAGCTGTGCTCCCTGACATCTCTACCAGCTGGATACAGAACTGCAATTTCTCTGCATCCTCACCAACGCTCACTATTGTCTGTCTTTTTGATAATAGCCCTCCTGGTGGGTTCCAAGCGGTACCTCATGGTGGTTTTGATTTGCATCTCCCTGATGAAGTTGAGTATTTTTTTTTTTCCTGTGCGTGTTGGCCACTTGTGTATCTTTTTTGGACACCTGTCTGTTCAGATCTTTTACCATTTTAAAATTGAGTCATCCGTATTGTTATTACTGAGGTGCCATTGTTGCTGACACATTCTAGAGACAAGCCTTTTATCAGATACAGGGTTGGCAAAAGTGTTCTTTGATTCTGTGGATTGTCTTTCCACTTTCTTGGTGGCATCCTCCAAACCACAGAAGCTTTGCAATTTGACGATATCAAGTTTCCTTGTTTTTTTTTTTTTTTTTTTTTTTTGTTCTCTTGTTGATTGTACTTTTTTGTGTCATAGCTAAGAAACCGTTGCCTAACCCAAGGTCTGGAAGATGCACACCCTATGTCTTCGCTTAAGAGTTTTATAGTTTATCTCTTGTGTTTAGGTCCTTGATCCATTTTGAATTAATGTTTGGATATGACGTGAGGTAGGGATCCAGATTCATCCTTTTGCAGGTGGATGTCCAGTTATTCCAGCATCAGGAACGAAAAAGGCTAGTCTTTTTTCACTGATGTGCATTAGCATTTTACTGTACGTTCATCACCTGTCCATCTGCACATGGCTCTCCCCATTTCAAAATGGTTTGCTGCCGACACCACAATACTTCCTCCTAATCCTTCAGCGTGCACCTACCTCACCAACTACAGGTCAGTGTTTGTCCACAGTTTTCTTTTTTTTTTTTTTTTATGTAAAATTTACATACAATGAAGGGCACAGATCTCACATGTGCCGTTTGGTGAGTTTTGACAAATGCGTTCACCTGTGCAATGCAAATCCTTTATCAAGATATAGCACAGCAACACCACCCAAGAAAGTTCTCTCGCATGCGTTTATTTTTATGTATTTGTTTTTGACAAATGCATGTGCCCATGTAACCACCACCCCAGTCGAGATATAGAAATTTTCCATCTCTTGAGAAAGTTCTCTTTCACTTCTTTGCAGTTAACCTTGCTCCCACCCAGACCGCACCCCCACGCAACGACTGATCTCATTAGTTTTGCCTGTTAACAGAATTTTATAGGAATGAAATCATACGATGTGGGTTATTTTGTGGTCGGCTTATTTCACCCCTGGCCAACATTTTAAAACAAAATAGAACAAAATAGAAAATATCAGAATGAATAGCATGCTGCAGGGTGAAATATTGCTTTTCTGACCTTTGCTTCAGATACACACACATGCATGCACACACACACACACACACACACACACACGCATGATTATACAGGGCCAAAATAGAATATGCATATCTTACCATGGGGCAATCAAAAAGATTTAAAAGCTACTGTTCTCCTGGATTAGAATTGTTTCTTTTCTACCTGTCTTGTCACTCTCCCTACCCCCTTGCTCCCGGATCTCATATCAATTACCCCAGTGACTGGTCTCACTTTCAAACTTCTGCAAATTTTGTTCCCCTTGGGTCACTCTCCCCATCTCGTCCCACTCATCCTCAAACTGGAGAACTCCTATTCATCCATCAGATGCCAGCTTGGTTGGCCCTTCTCTAGAAAATTTTCTCCATTTGCATGCTTTCCCCTCTCAGAACTGGCATCATGCTGAACCCTAATTATCAGGTCACTCTTTCCTTCAGCTGACCACAAGCTCCCTGGGGACTGGGGGCATGGCTCATTCACCTTTGCATTCCTTAGCAACTAGGATGTGATGACACATAATAGGCATCAATAAATGTTCACTGAATTAATGAATGAATAAACCACAGAGTTTGGGGCAACAGAGGTTTTTGGGTTTGTTTTTTTTTTAACATTTATTTATTTTTGAGAGACAGAGAGACAGAGCACAAGCAGGGAAGGGGCAGAGAGAGAGGGAGACACAGAATCTGAAGCAGGCTCCAGGCTCTGAGCTGTCAGCACAGAGCCGTGTGCAGGGCTCGAACCCATGAACCATGAGATCATGACTTGAGCCAAAGTTGGATACTTAACTGACTAAGCCGCCCAGGTGCCCCTGGGGCAACAGAGTTTTAAATAAACCAGCCTGATTCTTTCCCAACAATCTTCCCATTCCTGCTTTTTTTTTTTACCCTGTGTATCTCTGATTTCTTAACCATCAGGTTTTTAAAACCTCCTTCAATCGCCCTGAGACCTCAGCCTTTCAGTTTTCCTCTCTGCATGCCCAATGCTAACCCTTTCATCATCATTATTGCCTCCCAGATGTCCTGAGGCAACAACCTTCATTAGAAGATGACATCATAGCCTTCTCTTTGCGGCCTTTTGCCCCAGGACCCTCCCCCATCTTGCCAAAGTTATATTAATTCTGTGGCCGTGGTTGTGCATGGAGGTGTGCATGGTGCGCGTCACATGCACCGGAGAGATGGTCACCAAAATGTCACCAGGGGCCACCTCTGAGATTTGAGGTGATTTTCACTCAGTTTTTTAAGCTTTTCTGTGTGGCTTCAACTTGCTAATTTAACTGAGAATTGCATCAATTACATACTGCTATAGGAATGCTGCCCACGGGACAATGGTTGGCCAGGTGACTCTGCTGGCCTTGGCTGGGCTCTTTCATGTCTGGGCATGGCTGGCTGATGGCCGATCTAGACTGGTCACGGCTTGACAGATGAAGCAACTCTATTCCACATTATCTCTTATCCTGTGCGTGGGCCCAGCCTTGAGGCATCCTCGTGGCAAGGGCAGAAATGCAAATAAATCCAATCTGGGAAGCAAACCACGCTTCCGCACCCCGCCTCCCCCATCACATCTGCTAACATCCTATTGGCCAGAACGAGTCACATGGTGGAGCTTGGAGTCCAAGTCAGAGGCACCCGTAAGTTACACGTCAGGGAGGGTGTCTAGGGAGGGTTAAGAGAGACCATCATTGCAACTGCCTACAACACATGTTCTGTCTTCGTATATTCAGATGCAGTAAGCTGGTTTCATGCAAGATGGCTGCCAGGGCTCCAGCCCCACATCCTCCAGGTGGCACAGGTGAGACACCTGTGGACAGCACAGGTGAACTCTCTATTTTAGCAGCTCCAGAAGAATCTCAGAGTCTCTCTGGCTCCAATGAGTCACATGCCCAGTCTCTTACCAAATCACTAAGGCTAAGGGACCACAGAGTTCTGATTGGCCCCTCCTGAGTCACCTGCCCACTTTTGAGCTGGGGTGGAGTCAGTCCTACCTAATTTATATGGACTGAGGTTCAGGGAGGGTGGCTCACCGGAGGACTATCAAGGATGCTACAGAAGGTGGCTGACTTAGGTTAGGTAGCCCCAGAAGTCTCTGAGACAAGGATTGGAACACAATGTATCTGTGAAGGGATCCCCGAAAAGACTGTGAGAGGGCGGGGAAGTGATGGGGGAGGGAAGGGAGCCCACGCAGGAGCGTTAGTGAGCAGGTTAATGCTGGGGGACTAAGCTCCGTCCCTCTGGAGCCTCTGGGACACCACAGAGCATGCCTTCAAGCTGTCCCTGACAAATGACCTGGGATGCAAGAAACTGGGCGATTTACCTGCCAATTCCAATCACCATTGGCTGCGACTTGCCTCCGTGGGCCCTAAGTCTCTGACACTTCTCCTCGCCCTCTGCACAGGCTAAGCTGTCTCCCGTGGCCAGAGAATGTCCTTGGGTCGAGTCACTGGTGCTTGCATATCCAGAAGCTGGACTGGTAAGTGCTAGGGGTTAGGGGCGGGGCGTTGACAGCATCTACTATGGTGGGAAAAACAGGTCTCAGGTTAGGACAGGAGTTCATTTTGGTCGGGGTCCT
Organism: Neofelis nebulosa; assembly: GCF_028018385.1. Taxonomy (NCBI): domain Eukaryota; kingdom Metazoa; phylum Chordata; class Mammalia; order Carnivora; family Felidae; genus Neofelis; species Neofelis nebulosa. Next base: position 23,065,709 of record NC_080799.1, on the reverse strand, counting down.
GCCCTCGAGGCAAGGAAGCCCATAGGTACAGAGCCTCTGGATAGAATCCCAGAGCGGTTAAAGGCACGGGCTGTGGAGTAGGGGAGGTACAGGGTATAGTTTGCTTTCCCCACTCACTAGCTGTGAGACCTGGGGCAAGTCACCCCACCTCTCTGGGCCTCAGTTGATTACACGGCACTGGGCACATGGTGAATTTCCAAGAAATGAGAGCTACAGGGCTGAGTCCAGTCTGGAGGAGTGACATTTCCAGAGGCATCTCTGAGTGTCCTGAGACAAGGAGGAGGTAGGAGAATCAGCCAGAAGTAAGTTGAGCTGAAGACAGGGACAGCACTCAAGGAGGAGTGAAGGACGCCACCAAGGACAGGAAGCACTGATTGTGCCAGAGTCTGCGAAAAGACCCAAAAAGAAAGTCTGGAACCAGGAGGCCACCCCGTTTAGGAAATATACTCTGGGAATGCAGCACATACATTGGCTTGTCCCTTGTTCAAAGGGTCTGGTGTTCTACTGCCTTCTTGCAAAACAGCCACAATGTTGGAGGGGGGGAGGTCACCCTGTCGACAGCTTTTCCATGCTGCGTTCCTACTTCCTCCCACCGGAGACTAACCAGTACCAAGATTTCCCTGCTACGGGTTGAGCAGCCAGTAAAGCACCACAAGAGTTAAGACTGTAAATCCAATAGACTGGCTTGAGAAAATAACCAAAATGTAGGTAGGGGGAGATCTTGCTGGCTTCCGACCTGGCTGGATCCGGGAGCTCAGACAGAAACATCGAACATCGGGATGTAATTTCACTCTCTCTTTCTCCGTCTCTTGACTTCCTTCTGTGGGTTTCCACTGATAGAAAGGACCTCACCTGGTGGTTATTTGATGGCACCCAAAGGCAACGAAGTTAAAATCCGCACCTTCCGCACTCGCGTCCAGTTGCCAAAGGGTGTACGTGCTCTTGTCCCAGAGGCCCACCATAGCCTTGAAGCTCAGCCCGATTGGGACACGCGCGGAGGGCACTCGGGTCACATGCTTGCCCCCTGACCAAGCTCTGTGGCCTTGAGGCCCGTGGCACCAGGTCCACTGAATGACAGAGGTCTGGACCACACGTTCCCATCCTAGGCTGGGCATCGAGTCCCGTGCATGCATGTGCATGGAGAGTTGAGGGTGGGCAGATCCCCGGAGGGAAAGCAGGCCGTTACTTTGCAGCATGGGGACAAGTGTGTGTGGGAGACAAGCCACTCACATCCCCCACAAACATGCGCATAGTTCCTACGTCTTTGATCAACCAGCTGAAGAGGCAAAGCCATGCCTGGTCCTGCTGAAGGTGGGGGCAGCTCTGGGAAAACAGAGAACCTCACAGGAGAGCACCCGGAATGGAGCCCCACTGTGTGCCAAGCCCTGGTTTCCATGTTCTTTCATTGTCTGGGGCTTCAGCTCCTCCTCGGCCACTTCCTGCCCGACAGTCACGGGTAACTCACAGAACCTCTCCAGGCCTCAGCCTTCCTCTCCTGCCCCACTCTCCATTCATTCTCACTCATTCACTCACTCAGTCACCGGGCCCTCTGTGGGTGCTCGGGATACAAGACAGGTGTTCACAGCCGTATCCCAGTGCCTGGCACGTAGCAGGTGCCCATTCAATACTGGTTCCAGGAATTAATGGGCAAGACAAAAGTCATAGCCTCAAAATGCTCACTGTCTAACAGAGAAAACAAACGAATTGTAACATGCCCTCAGCCCTGTTGAGGAGGGAGCCTCTGTCTCGGGCTCAAGAATTCTCCAGTGAGGAGGCGTCAGGTCCTTACGGAAGAAGATGCTTTCCCAGCCTGAGGAAAGGAGGAAACGCACAGCTAGCCCAGGAACCGCGTAAACCGCGGTGCAGAGCTGACGGGGAAGAAAGTTCTCTTACTAACCTCTTATTAGGGGCTGGAAATTTTCCATCTGCCTTTACACGCTTGGAAAGGCTCAGAATTTACGCACAAGGAAATGGGAGGACCCTGCCTCCTGCTCTCCCCTCCGCTGGGCCCCAGCTCTCACTTGGATTATTGTCCCAGCTGGTCCCCAGCTGGGTCTCCATCCACACAGCTGCCACAGACAGAGGTTATTCTAAAAGCCAAGGCTGGGCCTCTCATGCCTTGGTTTGGAATTCTTCGAGGCTCCACGTCACCCAATCCTTGTGTTCAAGATCTTTTTGTAACAGCGCCTGAGCCGCACGGCTCACCCCACCGCGGCTCTCCCCGGGGTGGACTTGCACGCCCCTCGCTGCCTTTTGTGCCTCAGATGCCCGTCTTCCCTTCTGCCTTCGCCAGAAGGCTCCTCTGCTCCCAACTGCAGGCCTCTCCTCTTCAGAGATGTCCCTAGGACCTCTTCCGGAGGCCCCCCGCCCCTCCTCAGTACTCCCCATGCTCCCTGTTTGCACAGTTTCATCCCCGACCACAGTCTGGTTACGCCTGAACTGAGCACTATTTCTTGAGTCGTCATTGCTACGAGCTACAAATCAACCTCAAGGGACTAGAAACAAGGAGTAAGGCCGGAACCCCACCCTTTGGGGAGCCCACTGTCTGCTGGGAGGGTCTTCTAAGACCTGTGGTCAAATCGCTTTCTATAGGTGGGAAGCCTGTTGCCTTTAACCCCGGGGTTCTATTTTTTTTTTTTTTTTAATTTTTTTTTTCAACGTTTTTTATTTATTTTTGGGACAGAGAGAGACAGAGCATGAACGGGGGAGGGGCAGAGAGAGAGGGAGACACAGAATCGGAAACAGGCTCCAGGCTCCGAGCCATCAGCCCAGAGCCGGACGCGGGGCTCGAACTCACGGACCGCGAGATCGTGACCTGGCTGAAGTCGGACGCTTAACCGACTGCGCCACCCAGGCGCCCCTACCCCGGGGTTCTAAAGTGGGGGCCACGTGATTCCCCCTCCCCCAACAAGGGGGCATTTGGCAACATATGGAGACATGATGATGGTCACAGCTGGGAGGATGTTTCTGGAATCTAGTGAGAAGAGGCCAAACATGCCACTAAATATTCTACAATGCACTGGACAGCCGCCCACGGCAGGGGGCTATCCGGTTCAAAATGTCAACAGAGCTGAGATTGAGAAACTCTGGTTTAACCCTTCAGCAACGGGGAGCTACAGAGGGATTCTTGATTGGGGTGGGGGGGGGGGTGGAGAGAGAGATTGATTCAACTTTGTGAACTCCGACAGCTGGGTTGGTGGTGGCCTGGATGAAGACACCCCAAGACCAGGGTAATTCAGGACTTTTCCCTCCCCCTCCCCTCCCCCCCCCCCCCCCCAGGAAATAAGCCAAGTTAGGAGTCTATTGTTCTTCAGCCCCGTGTACATTCCTCCCAGATGACAGATCATAACCATTGCAACCAGCAAAGTGGGTACGTAATGTCTGTTGGGCTCCTGGGAGATGGTTCCTTCTTCCGAGAAAGGGCATGCACGCTCAGCACTGACGAGTTACGAGATCTTGAGCAAGTTACTGACCTTCTCTGCGCCTGTTTTAAAAAAGGGACGAATAGCACCTAAGTCCTAGAGCTTCCGGAATTAGTATGTAGGTATATTGGGCTACAACAGGGTCTGGCATAAAGTGCCACACTACTATCTAGGATCTTTTGTAATAGGTAATTCCATATGTAATCCCTAATGTCTTTTTTTTTTTTTTTTAAGAGAGAGAGTGTGTGCGGGGGTGGGGGGGGAGGGGCAGAGGGAGAGGGAAAGAGAGAATCCAAAGCAGGCTCCACACATGGAGCCTCACGTGGGGCTCAATCCCACACCCCTGGGACCGTGACCTGAGCCGAAATCAAGAGTCACATGCTCGGGGCGCCTGGGTGGCTCAGTCGGTTGGGCGGCCGACTTCGGCTCAGGTCACGATCTCACGGTCCGTGAGTCCGAGCCCCGCGTCGGGCTCCGGGCTGATGGCTCGGAGCCCGGAGCCTGTTTCGGATTCTGTGTCTCCCTCTCTCTCTCTGCCCCTCCCCCGTTCATGCTCTGTCTCTCTCTGTCTCAAAAATAAAGAAACGTTAAAAAAAAAAAAAAAAAGAGTCACATGCTCAACCGACTGAGCCACCCTGTACGTATTGGCTCTTAATACCATCCCGTCATTATCCCCACCGCCATCACCAACATCATCATTGACGTTACCGTCGCCCCCACTTACCGTCACCTTTTTTTTTTTTTTTTTAATTTTTTTTTCAACGTTTTTTATTTATTTTTGGGACAGAGAGAGACAGAGCATGAACGGGGGAGGGGCAGAGAGAGAGGGAGACACAGAATCGGAAACAGGCTCCAGGCTCCGAGCCATCAGCCCAGAGCCCGACGCGGGGCTCGAACTCACGGACCGCGAGATCGTGACCTGGCTGAAGTCGGACGCTTAACCGACTGCGCCACCCAGGCGCCCCGACCGTCACCTTTTTAACCACCACCATCATCTCCACCAACATCGTCATCAACATCCCTGCCCCCCCACACCTGTCATCCCCACCATCACCATCACCATCATTGTTTTCTTCTAGAGAAAGCTTGTTTATGGAGACCTGGGGCACGACTGGATGTCACCCTGCCCCAAAGGCGACGGCCAAAAGGACCAACGCTCAGCCCCTTCGACACAGTCTCCTGGCTATGTCCACGGAACTTGGCTCAGGGTTGTGGGCTCTCCCTCCGTCCTTACCCGCCAAAACCAAAGAGCCACGCCAGCTCAGAGGTTCCAGATGGCTCTCACTCTCGAAACGATCCCACAGGGGCCGTCCTGTAGAACTAAAACAAAACCGGACAGAAAACCAACCCCCTCCTCCCCCCAAACCAGGCAACGAAAGCATAAACAGAGGTTTCAAGTTTCTCCTAGTAAAGGCAGGCTGGAGCTTGGCCACAGCTGGTGTAGTTCAACTGCTCGAAGACGTCAGTGAATTCCCTCTCACCTTCCAAGAATTCCAGATACTGGCTGTTGCCAGTTTGTTCACAGATGTCAGGGCTCCCACAAATGTGGTTGTCTTGACCCCCCTCTCGCGGGGGCAAGACGTTCTGTGGTTGCAGCTGGAAGACCACTGCCATCAGGAATGCTAACATTTTCCCAGAGGCTTCCTCCCCACAGACTCCCGCTTGTGTTTCACTGGCAGAACCGGGTTACTCAGCCTACCCCCTGCCCCCCGCCCTGCCCCCGCAGGACAAAGGGGGCTGACGAAGCTAGAACGGGATTGCCATGACTGGCGGAATCAGGCAGGGTACATCGCTGCCCCCAGATAAAGTCTGGGTTCCATCAGCAAGGAAGAATGTGGGGGGTCGAGTGTCACGGTTATATGTCAAGGTACTATGGCTGCGTGCCAAGCCATCCCCGAATTTTGTGGCATTTATTTTGCCCCATGAGTCTGCAGTCTGGCAGGGCTCAGTGGGGACAGCGGGTCTCTGCTCCACTTGGCGACAGGTTACAACAACAGCGACATTTATTCTGCACATGATTTTTGCAATTTTGTCGGAGTTTGGTGAGTTAAGCTCATCTCCGTTCCCCTCGGTGTCAGCTGGGATGGCTCTAGAATCAGCTGATGACTCGCTCGCTCACATCTGGACCCGGGCTGGAAAGTTCCAAACAGCTGGGGCTCCCTGGGCTTCTCACTGTATCTCTATGTGGACGGCCCATATGCTCCCTCCAGTGTAACTGGACTTCCCCGCGTGTCAGCTCAGGGATCCCAAGGTGTGAGTTAAGAGAAAGAGAGGGAGGGAGGGAGATAGAGGGATGGAGGGAGGGAGAGGGGGGCAGGAGGGAGAGAGAGCGAGCGAGCATTCCTAGTAGAAGCAGGACCTTAGAAGTCACTGCATCCTATCTCCACCACATCCTATTTATTAGAAGAGGCCCACTGAGGGGCGCCTGGGTGGTTTGGCTGGTTAAGCGTCTGACCTTGGCACGGGTCACGATCTCACGGTTCGTGGGTTCGTGCCCCGCATCGGGCTCAGAGCCTGGAGCCTGCTCCAAATTCTGTATTTCCTCTCTCTCTGCTCCTCCCCTGCTCTGACTCGGTTTCTCCCTGTCTCTCAAAAATAAATAAACGTTAAAAAAAAGAAAGAAAGAAAGAAAGAAAAAAGAAGAGGCCCACTGAGGCCAGGTCACGAGTAGGAGAGGGGAGCTAGAGTCCATCTTTTGGGAGGGAGATAAATGATTGGACGTGTTTTAATGTCACATTTACGTACCAATGACAGAGACCTAGAAAAAAAAAAAAAACAGACGGTAAAGCACTGTGTTGGGTGGAGAATTAAGAGGACAGCTGACCAATGCTTTGAAACGCTCTTCTCTCTTCAGATCCTAAAACTTACAGCGGTTTGCTCTCCGAAGAATCAGAGTGGGGTCTGCTCAGCAAGGGAAGTAATTCCTCATTTAATTTTAAGTTTTTTACTGTTTACTTTTGGGAGAGAGAGAGAGACAGAGAGACAGAGCGCGAGCGGGGGAGGAGCAGAGAGAGAGGGAGACACAGAATCCAAAGCAGGCTCCAGGCGCTGAGCCGTCAGCACAGAGCCCGACGCGGGGCTTGGGTCCATGAAGCACAAGACCGTGACCTGAGCTGAAGTCGGCTGCGTAACTGACTGAGCCGCCCACGGACCCCAGTATTCCTCATTCTAGAGGCAGAGCAACCCTGTGGCAGTTACTGTCTCCCGCCTTGGCCTTGGTCCAGTCAGCCTTGCCACCTCCTGACCTCTGACCTCCAGCACGTGCAGCTCTTTGCCTGGGGGCTTGTCTCCTGGCTTTTGGAGCCTGCTCAGCACCCCCTCTGGTCCTTCTCCTACTTCCACCCTCTGGGGCTCTGGGCGAATGACTGGGAGGAGGAGGCGTATAAATACCCCAGCTCCCTCCCCCTTGGTGAGATGACTTTACCGTGCTCGGTCCCCTCTTCCAAGAGTTCTGCGGCACAGCTAAGCCTCAGTTGGCCACAGGGACTACCCACTTAGTGATGCAGACTGTGTTCACTCTTTCCCTTCCCAGTCGTGCTTCCCATACCTCTCTCGGGTTTTCCTGGGATCGCCGTGGAGGTAAGTTGCTGGCATGAGAATCCTAGTCTCAGAGTCTGCTTCCAGGGAAAACAAAGGAAGGCAACGAGGTTTAGAACTTGGAGGACAGGACTCGGAGTCTCAGCTCTGCCACGGAAAGCGCTTGGACATCACCGCTGCCACCCTCACAGGAGAGAAGCTGAACAAAGTGAAGACCGAGGACTTTCCATAGACCCTTCAGGGAATGGAGGTCATGGGGCGTGCCGCCACCCCGAAATCTGGAGAGACAGGGTGAACGCAGAGATTCACAGCTAAGAAGACCAGCTTACCAGGTGCAGAAACCACCTTAGCTAATAATCGGTAGGCACACTTACATGATAATTCTGATAAACTGCAGGAAGTCGACTGAACTAGCTCGGGAGATAAATCCTGGGGGCCCAGTCTTAGAAGGACCCCGTACTTTCATAGATTTTACTTCGAGGAGCCTAGCACATTCTCAGTTAATACCAGACAGAAATCCCCTCCTGTCTGGGGGTAGGGAGAGGGGGAAGTAACCCTTCTAAAATACACAGAAAGCATTCTCCGTAACAAAGGCCCGCCCTCTCAGGGAGGCTTCCAGGGCCACATCTGAGCTGAGAAAAGGGAAATTAAGACAACTCCAGCCTCATCTAGCCTTCCCATCTCTAGTAAGGCAAGAAGAAAAAAAAAAAGTCTAAGAAATGCTTCTGAAGGTCAGACTGGGAACTCAGGTCCTACAAAACGGACATCCAGTTATAGATGGCTTCTCCTCTGCCACCCTGCCACCCTATCCACGGGCTCCAGTGTACCAGTGGAGTACAACTGAGAATAGAAAGACTGATTTTATTTACTAAGGAGTTCTTAGGGAAACCCAAAGACCACAGAGGGTTAAAAAAAAAAAAAAAAAAAAAGGAAACTACAGAAAACAAAAGCCTTCAGTACCTACAGCTACAGCAAATATCAAACACAGCCAGCTTCTCGCCAGATTAACCTCACATTAGCAACCTAATTATCTTGTTTCCTATTATGTGCTGTATCGGGTCCGGCTTTCCACGGAAATTTCCAAGATACGCTGAAAGGCAAGAAAAAAACACAGCCTGAGAAGACAAAGCAACTCTCAGAGGCAGAGAGGATCCAGGTTCGAGACTTAATCCGACAGTAACTACAAACGGACAGATAGTAAAGCACCTCACAGAGAAAGTAGACGATGTGGAAGCACAGAAAAGGACACTCTATGGAGGATTCAGAAAGGACCGTCAGGGAAAAAAAAAAAAAAAAAAACGCCACACAGAGATGAGTAACGGTCTTAGTGGGCACGTGAGTTGGCTGGACACAGCCCAGGGAGCTTGAAGTTTTGTCAACAGACACTTCCCAAACTGAAATGCAGACAGAAAAAGACTGAAAAAAGGAAAAAAAAGGGAGAAAATATTCAAGGGCTGTGGCGTCACTGAAAAGGCGCTGCATACGCTTAAGGGGAAAACCAGAAGGGGAAGAAAATGAGAAAGGGACAGAAGGAATGTTTGATGTGCTTAGCTCCGTCAAAGTGGAGAATCTTCTACGCTAACGACAAACACTACAGAACAGATCCAGGAAGCTTAAAGAATACCAGGCGCAAGATAAATATCAAAGGATCTGTACCTGGGCATGCCATATTCAAACTGCAGAAAGCCAAAGACAAAGAAGAAATCTTGAAAGGAGCAAGTGGGGGGGAAACCCCTTATCTATAAAGAAACAGACTTTTTGTCAAAACCAGGCTAGCAAGAAGAGAGTGGGATGAAGTATTCAAAGTATTGAAAGAGAAAACCACCAGGGCACCTGGGTGGCTCAGTTGGTTAAGCCTCCGACTCCTGATTTCCGCTCAGGTCGTGATCTCACGGTTCGTGAGACTGAGCCCGGAGTCAGGCTCAGGGCTGACAGTGTGGAGCCTGCTTGGGATTCTCTCTCCGCACCCCCCCCCCGCCCCTCCCCCCGCTCGAGTGCATGCTATCACTCTCTCACCCTCTCTGTCAAAATAAATAAATAAACACTAAAAAAAAAAAAAAAGATAAAAGCCACCAACCTAGAATTTAGCATCCAGTGAAATTACCCCTCAAAAGTGAAGGAGATGTTCTCAAACAAACCAAAACCAAGGAAATTTGTGGTCAATAGACCTGCCTCCCAAGAATTGTTAAAAGAAGTTCTTTGGAGAGAAAGAAAATAATGTTAGAAACTCAGATCTACATAAAGAAGAGTGTCAGAGGAGAAATAAATTAAGGAAAATAAAAATGAAATTGTACGAAAACCCTGAACTGATGTGATACATAGCTATTCAAAGTAATAATCATGTTGGGTGATTATAACATACGAATAAGTGAAATGAATGGCAACAAAGTTACAGGGAATGGGAGGGAGGAATTGGGAAAACTTTGTAGTACCTGTAACACAACACAGTGTTGCTCGAAAATAAATTTAGATTATGTTGTAAATACATATTGCAAACTCTATGACAATCAGTAAACTTTAAAAAAAAAAAAGAAGTATAATATATGTTAAGAGAGGAGAGAAAACTTAATTCTATAAAATGCTCAGTGAAGACCAGAAAAATCAGAAAAAGAGCATGTTTTTTAAGAAACAAAGAAAAAGTGCAATGAATACAAACCAGTTACCAACATTAGCCCAATTATACTGATAAACATTTTAAAGTTGTATAGTTTAAATACACCAACTAAAATATAGAGACTGTCAGAGTGGATTAAAAAGTAAGACCCAACTGCATTTTGTCTACAAGAAACCCATTAAAAATTTTTTTTTTCGTTTATTTTTGAGAGAGAGAGAGTGTGGGGGGGGGGGGGAGGGGAAGAGAAAGAGGAAGTCACAGAATCTGAAGCAGGCTCCAGACTCCAGCCTCTGAGCTGTCCGCAGAGCCTGACACAGGGCTTGAACTTGCGAACTGTGAGATCATGACCTGAGCCAAAGTTGAATGCTTAACTGACTGAGCCATCCATGTGCCCCTACAAGAAACCCATCTTAATTGTATACATGCGCTTAAATGAAAACTAATGGGATAAAGAAAGGTATACCATGCTAACATTAATCAAAAGAAAGCTGGAGTAGCCGTATTAACTTCAGACAAAGCAGACTTCAGCACAAGGAATAGTAGCAGGGATTAAAGAGGAAATTATAAAATGATAAAAGGGTCCATTCTCCAAGAAGACATAACAGCCCTTAATGTATATGCACCTAACAACAGAGTGTCAAAATACATAAGGCAAAAACTGATAGAACGGCAAGGAGAAATAGACAAACCCACTATTATTTGGGTAATAATATCATTGGATCTTAATAATATTGGAAGTTGGAGACTTCAACACCTTTTTTTTTTTTAGTGATTGACAGATCCATTAAGCAAAACTCAGTAAGCATATAGCTAAATCGAACAGCACTATCAATCAACTGAATCTAATGGACATTCACATAACTTAACAACAGAAGATTATACTTTCTTCTAAGCTCACATGGAACATTCACCAAGACAGACCACAGTTTAGACTGTAAAATAACTGTAACAAATTTAAAAGATTAGAAATCATATAAAATACATACTTAGTCTACAACGGAATTAAACTAGAAATCAATAATAGAAAGCAACCTGGAAAATCCCAAAATAATTGGAGAAGAAAAAGCACACATAGATCAAAGAATACATCAGAGAAGAAATTTTTTAAGTATTTTATTTTTATTGTTTAAAGTTTATTTATTTTGAGAGAGAGAGAGAGAGAACAATCATGAGTGGTAAAGGGCAGAGAGAGAGAGAGAGAGAGAGGGAATCCCAAGCATACTCCACACTGTCAGCACAGAGCCCGATGCAGGGCTCAATCTCACAACTGAGATCATGACCTGAGCTGAAATCAAGAGTCGGACACTTAACCAACTGAGAGCCACCCAGGTGTCCCTGAAATATTTTTAAATAAATGAAAATAAAAACATAACTTACCGAAATTTGTGAGGTGTGGTGAAAGAGGTGCTTAGAGGGAAATCTGTAGCATTGAACACAGATACTAGAACTTAAGAACTCTTGGGGCGCCTGGGTGGCTCAGTCGGTTGAGCATCCGACTGTTGATTTCAGATCAGATCATGGTCCCAGGATTGTGGGATCGAGCCCACGCTTAGCGTGGAGCCTGCTTAAGATTCTCTCTCTCTCCCTCCCTCTCTCTCTCTCTCTCTCTCTCTCCCCTTCTGCCCCAGCACCCCCCTCACATTCTAAATTAAAAAAAAAAAAAGAAATAAAACTAGATTTTTAAAAATGTTTATTTATTTTTGATAGAACACAAGAGAGGGAGACACAGAATCCAAAGCAGGCTCCAGGCTCTGAGCAGTCAGCACAGAGCCCAACATGGGGCTCAGACTCACGGAACATGAGATCATGACCTGAGCCGAAGTCTGTCCCCCAACCTACTGAGCCACCCAGGTGCCCCGAAATAAAGAAAACTCTAAAATCAGTAACCTAAGAGATGAAAAATAAGCATATTAACATATGCTCCACACGGTATGTCCTTAGGGGAATTGCAAATTAAAATGACAATGATAGGGGGCGCTCAGTGGCTCAGTTGGTTAGGCGTCTGGCTATGGCTCAGGTCACGAAGTCGCCGTTTGTGGGTTCGAGCCCTGCTCGGGTTCTGTGCTGACAGCTCAGAGCCTGGAGCCTGCTTCAGATTCTGCGTCTCCCTCTCTCTCTGCCTCTCCCCTGCTTGGCTCTGTCTCTCTCTCTCTCTCTCTCTCTCTCTCTCTCTCTCTCTCAAAAATAAATAAACATTAAAAAATTTTTTTTTTAAATAACAATAATATGCCAGTACACACCTACCAGACTAGCTAAAATGCAAAAACACTGACCACACCAAATGCTGGCAAGAATGCAAAGCAGCAGAAGCCTCGTTCATTGCTGCTGGAAATGCACACTGGTAGGGACACTCTGGAAAAGCGTTTGAAAGTTTCGTGCAAAAAGAAACATTCTCTAACCATGTGATCCAGCAATCGCACTCCTCTGTATTTGCCCAAAGGAGTTGAAAACATGTCCACACAAAACATGCGCACGAGGGCTTGAAGCAGCTTTATTCCTAACCGCCCAAGACTGATTTGGATAAAATGTGGTACATCCAGACGACGGAATAGTATTCAGTGCTGAAAGAAAAAGAAAAAGAGAACGAAGAAGAAAAAGAAAAAGAAAAAGAAAAAGAGAATGAAGAAGAAGAAGAAAAAGAAAAAGAAAAAGAGAACGAAGAAGAAAAAAAAAGAAAAAGAAAAAGAGAACGAAGAAGAAAAAGAAAAAGAAAAAGAGAATGAAGAAGAAAAAGAAAAAGAAAAAGAAAAAGAGAACGAAGAAGAAAAAAAAAGAAAAAGAAAAAGAGAACGAAGAAGAAAAAGAAAAAGAAAAAGAGAATGAGGAAGAAAAAGAGAATGAAGAAAAAGAAAAAGAAAAAGAAAAAGAAAGAAAAAAAGAAAAGGAAAAAGAAAAAGAAAACCATCAAGCCCCCAAAAGACAAGGAGGAATCCTAAAAGCGTATTCTAAGTGTGGAAAACTAAACAGGAACAGTAAATAGATCAGTGGCTTCCAAGGTTCACGCTGCTCTATCCTGGCAGACACAAGTCATCGCGCATTTGTCCAAACCCGATTTTGTCAAAAGTGTCACGGAGTGAGTGAACCGGGACGTAAACTGCAGACTTTAGTTAATAGCAACTGCGTAAATATCGGTCACTAACCGGAACAAATACACCACATTAAGGCAAGACGCTAGTAACAGGGGAAGTCGTGCTCATGGAAGGGAGGTGTGTGGGACCGGTCTGCACTACCCGTTTTTCTGTAAATCTACACCTCTTATTGAACAATTTTATTCATCTTTACCACTCCTTTAAAACCTGAGAGATGGGCTTAAAACGAGTGAGTTACGATGTGATGTGAGCTGAATTTGTATTGAAGCCACACTTGGGAACCCCCTGGGTGAAGGGACTGGGTTTTTATTATTTGGGGGTCTCCAGGCTCCTCCCTAGGCCCGACACAGAGCCGATAAAGGCTGCATAGCGCGGGGCAGGTGAATTTGAATAATGAAACCGTATGCAAAGTGACAAGCTTCCCATTTATTGCCTCTGGGGCCTCACGACAATTCCCTGTTCTCTTGAACTCCTATGTTGACATCATTTCAGACTTACAGGCAGGTGGCGAGAGTCGTCCAAAGAATTCCCGTGTTCCCTTCCCCCGATTCCCCCCCCCCCCCCAAGCCTTCACGGAGGACCCCATGTGGTGTGACCTTCCCTGTCTTTCCAGTGTTTTCAGCCCCATTTCCCAAGGAAGAAACAGGTTGAGGGAAAGGCCCCATTTTCATCTTCGCTCTGTTTAGGAACAATGATGAACATTCCCTGAGCGCCTACGACATGCGGGGCATCGTTGCAAGCACTTCACCGGCCTTTTGGCATTTCCCCTCACCAGGCCCCAGGAAGCAGCCCGTCGGGGTCCCTCTTGGCAGATGTGGAAGTTGAGGCACAGGGACGGTGACCCTGCGGCCCAGAGTTCCACAGTCAGTAAGTGGTGGACTTGGTCTGCGGAGGCAGGTGTTTTGGTGGCAATTGAAGAGTGAGGTTGACTTAAAACCGCAGAAAACAGGGTGGGAGCCAAGCTGGGAGTGTGGGAGGGCAGACGGCACAGGCCCTGAGATCAAGAGTCAGGCGCTCAACTGCCTGAGCCACCCAGGCTGTCCCTTCCTTATGACTTTCTTAATAACATTCTTTACTCTAGCTTACTTTATTATTATTATTTTTTTTTTATTAAAAGCTTTTGTGGGCGCCTGGGTGGCTCAGTCGGTTGAGCATCCGACTTCAGCGCAGGTCATGATCTTGTGGTTCGTGGGTTCAAGCCCCGCGTCGGATTCTGTGTCTCCCTCGCTCTCTGCCCCTCCCCCGCTCATGCTCTGTCTTTCTCTCTCTCAAAAGTAAATAAAACATTAAAAAAAAATTTTTTAATTCCTTTGCAAACCTCCTTTATCTGTACCACCGCCCCCTCCCCGCAAAGATATATGTTAACAGTCATATTTCAGACTTAACAGCCCCTGATACACATCTGAAGGGTCTCATGACTGAGGTTTCACTAAGCAGTAATAAAAGATGTTTTCCTAGGGGCGCCTGGGTGGCGCAGTCGGTTAAGCGTCCGACTCCAGCCAGGTCACGATCTCGCGGTCCGTGAGTTCGAGCCCCGCGTCGGGCTCTGTGCTGACGGCTCGGAGTCTGGAGCCTGCTTCAGATTCTGTGTCTCCCTCTCTCTCTGCCCCTCCCCCGCTCACGCTCTGTCTCTATCTCTCAAAAATAAATATTAAAAAAAATTTTTTTTGAAAGCTTTTAAAACATGTCTATTTATTTATTTTGAGAGACAGAGCACGGAGGAAGGGCAGAGAGAGGGAGAGAGAGAGAGAATCCCAAGCAGGCTCCGCCCTGTCAGCCCAGAGCCTGACACAGGGCCCGAACCCACGAACCATAAGATCATGACCTGAACCGAAACCAGGAACCAGACACTTAACCAGCTGAGCCCCCCAGGCGCCCCTCTAGCTTCCTGTGTTCTAGAAATACAGTATATAATACTGTACAACATGGAAAATATGGTTTAATCAACAGTGTTATCTGTAAGGCTTTGGTCAACAGTAGGCTATTAGGAGTTACGTTTTTGGGGAGTCAAAGTTACATGTGGATTTTCTACTGCCCCATGGTCTGTACCCCTAACCCCCCATGTCATTCAAGGGTCAGCTGTATATGAGTTTGAGTCCGTGGGTGTGGGTGTGAATGTGTGTGGCCGTGTGAGTGTGCACCACTGTGAACACGTGGTGTGGATGAGTGTGAGTCAGTGTGAACATATGGGTGGGTGAGTGAGTGTACGTGGATGGGTATGAATGTGTGCAGGTGTGCGAGTGGATGTGTGAGTATGTGAGTGTGAATGTATGCACGTGAACGTATTTGGAGAATGTGAGTGAGTGGGTGTGAGGGTGGGTGAGAACGTGCGTGCAAGCTTTTCTAGGCAGGAACAAACCTTTGTCAGTGAAGCAATGCCTATACCTGCCCCCAACCCCCCCCCGGCCATTGCTCTTGGCGGATTTCACGTGAAATGCAGAATTCCCGGGCGCCTGGGTGATTAAGTCGGGTAAGCGTCTGACTCTTGATTTCGGCTCAGGTCGTGATCTTATGGTTCACGAGATCGAGTCCCGTGTTGGGCTCTGTGCAGAGCCTGCTTGGGATTCTCTCTCTCTGCCCCTCCCCTGCTCATGCTCGGTCTCTCTCTCTCTCTCTCAAAATAAATAAATAAAAACATTAAAAAAAAAAAAAAAAAAAGAAATGCAGAATTCCCATCTGACCTGAATTCCTGTTGGAATTCACAGCTTGTCTGGCCAAGCATCCTGGCTCTTGCTGAGGCCTCTCTCTCTGGCTGCCCTGGCTGTCCCCATCCAGCGTTCATTACACACAACTGCTTGCGTTTGTGACTTGTCAGGGCTCCCGCCTGACCCCCAGGGCTAAGAAAGCAGGGGATGGGTATTTCTCACTCTCTCCTGCCCCCAGCTCAGGCCCTGGCACATGGAGGCATTAATACATACATGCTAAATTATTGTAGCTTTTCTCACCTCTAGGTATTTGCTCGCCCCATCCCCTCTGCCTGAATGCCTTTCCCTTTTCCCTCCCTTTTCTGCACTGATCTTTGGAGAGACCGTCAGAGGCCATGTCCTCCAGGAAGCCACCCTTGACTCCCCCCCAAACTGTCTACTGTCAAATACTTGAACGGTAAGGTCTCAGTAAGCAGGGTCCACATTTATTTCGTATCTCCATATCTGTGTCCTCAGCGCTTGTCACAGGCTTAGGCACACAGTAGGGCCGAGAAAAAAATAAGTGCATGAAAAATAACGAAAGAGAATTGAAGTACTGTGTCCCCTCCCAGAGGCTTCTCTGCTCCCCTGGCTCACCCTCCACCACAGCAAGCCCATCGGGCTGTCCTTGGCTGTGAGGATTCTGCCTCCACTCTAAGACCACGAGCTCCTCGAGCCCAAGATGGGGCCAAATTACCCTCTGGGTCTCCAGCACTTCGCAGCCTGAGTCAGCACATCCTCTTACCTTACCTCCTTCCATCTTCCCTTCCTCAAGCCTCTCCGGCCAAGCTAGCCTTCAGACTATCACTCCAACACGCCACCCCAGGGCCTTTGCACTTGCTGTTTTCTCTCCCTGAACTGGTCTTCCCCCACATTCTGTTCAGGATCAGCTCAAACGTGTCTTCATCAGGGACACCTTTCAACCACCGACCCCGACTGGCCTAATAGGTCCCTCTCTGCTTTATTTTCTTCTCCGGACCTCTTGTCACCTGAAATATTTTATTCTCTTAGCATTCTTCCCTACTGCTTGGCTCCATTGGGGTTTTTATGGTGTCCAGTGGTTCGTGGTCTACGGGGCCTGGGCTCAAATCCCACACCTGCTGCACGATTGTCACCAAGTTTCCCCTCTGTGCCTCAGTTTCCCCATCCGTAAAACGAGTGATAGTAATACAGCTCCCTCCTAGGGTAGTTGTGAGAGTTAAATAAATTACTACATGCAGTGCCTCACAACAGAGCCTGCCAGATCTTACCAGCTATTACCAGAAGAGTTGTTCCACTATCTAAATTCTTCGGGCCCCCGGCATATGGCAGGCGCTCAGGAAACGTTGAAGGAACAAACGCACAGGGGCACCTCGCAGAAGCTGGGCCGCTGGGAAGGGCAGAGGGATGAAAGCCGCCCAACGCCCCAGCTCCACATGCACCTGCCCCCCTGCAACGCGAGGCTGGGGGCCGGAGCCGGGACGCCACTCGGAGAGCCAGGGGGAAGCACTGCGGGGTCCTGGCGGGAGAGGCCGCGCGGGGGAGGAGGCGGGCCCGGGAGCCAGGCCCGGACAGTGGGCGGCCGGGAGGCACGGGGAGGGCGGGGAGGGCGGGGGCACGGGGCGGGGCCTGCAGGGGGCGGGGCCTGCAGAGGGGCGGGGCGCAGGAAGCCGGGGCGGGCCGGCTCGCGCGCCCAGGAAAGCCCCGCGCGGCGCGGGCAGGACTGGCTGACCGGGGGTCCCCCACATCCCGCTCGGGCGCCGGCGCGGCGAATGGACCCGGGGCGCGCAGGTAGGACGCGGGCCGATGCGCGCGGCGGAGACGGGGGACCGGCCGGGGGACGGGCTCGGCCGCCGGCGGGGTTCCAGGCGACGGGGACCCCCGGGCGGACCAGACCCCGTCGGGGGTCGCCCGGAGCCCGCTCCTCCCCGCGCCCCGAGCGGCGGCCGGCTCGGCCCGGGCGCCCCCGGGGGCGGCGGACGCGCGGAGCGGGGACCCCGGCGCGCTCCCCAAACTCGTGCTGGCCCGGAGACGCCAGCGGGGACGGCCCCTCGGGGACCCGGGGCCGTCGTGAGCGTGGGGTGAGGCGGGGCTCGGGCCATGCAGCGCCAGTGTCCCAGCGATCACCCCCTGCCCCGCGCGCAGGAAATGGGTGAGGATTGGGGCGGAGGGGGGGAGGGGGAGTTCCGAAAACTGAACTTGGTTACCCGGTCGAGGCATCTGGGGAAACGGGGCCCTGTCGACTCCTTGTCTCCTTACTTGAACGTTGGGTAGACCCAGTAACAATAGCGGTCATTTAACTGGACTCATTTTGTACAGATTCTGTCCTGAGCATTGAACGTATTCTGAGTTAAATCGCAAAATAACTGTTTTGGTCGGTGCCGTGTGTCCGTCCGTTTTTCAGAGGAGGACGCTGTGTGGCACAGGCAATTTAAATGACTTGCCCGAGGTGGACAACTGCCTGGAAAGGGTGCGGCAGGATTCGAACCCAGGCGGTTCTGACGCCAGAGCCTGTCGTGGTCCACCCGTCGGCAATATTTGTCAAACTACCCCATAAACGAATTATCCAAGGGATTTTATTAAAAGGCAGATTCCCGGGCTGTCTTCAGTGAGGTTGCGATTCAGTAAATCTAGGAATCTGGAGTTTTAAAAACCCACAACATCTGGATTTCTTGTATCAAGCAAGACTGGGGACCAAGCAACCCTCAGTGGTCCTGCTGCTGGGATTTGCAGATGGCTTCCCTGCCAGCACTCATCCTGGTGGGGTCCTAGCCTCTGCTCTTCCCCAGCTGCCTCCCAGGTTCCACCCCTGCTGCTCCTTCCCTAAGGGTGGCCTGTTAGAAGCCTGGGCATTTTCTGGGACATCAGTGCCTTGATTACAATCCCAAAGTCCGATGGGGAAACTGAGAGTGAGGTGCACCTCTGTCCAGGGTGTCCCCCCCACGGTCAGGGGATTCCAGAGTCCTGCAAAGACTCCTCAAGAGCAGCTCACCTGCCCAGTGGTTACAGATGTGGATGCTGTGGTGTTGGCAGGGAGCAAGGGGTTGGGGGGGGGGGGGGCAACCTCCCGCAGCCATCCATTCATTAATCAGCACCCGCTGGGCTCCTACAGGACACTGCTCTAAATAGCACTGGTGTTTGCCTTTCGGGGGGGCTCGCGCAAGTAGGGGTGATCACCTGGCAGGGACAGGCTTCATGGAGCGGGGACCCCTGAGCCAGCCTTGGAAGAGGGGCGGGGGAGCTTGGCTGCGGGAGAATGGGAGGGAAAGGCATGCTGAGCACTGGGAGCAGCTGGGAGCAGCTGGGAGAGGCCTGAGGGAGAGGTGCCGGGGGGAGGGGGAGGCAGCCAGACAGGGATGGGAAGGTGCGTCTGGCCACGTTGTGGAAGGCCTTGAATGCCATGCTGAAGAGTGTGGCCCAGTGCACTTCACCTCAGCCCGAGCCATAAAAATCACAATGCAGATTCCTGGGTGCCCCCGGATCCCTGAAGCCAAGGCTGGAGGGAGGCCTTGGGAAGGCAGCAGGGAGGGAAAACCACTCGTGAGTCAGGCACTCTGGTTACCACACGCCCAGTTACCAGCAGATGTGGGATCACCTGAAGATTTCCACATTCCGGGCAGCAGCTCAGTAACTGATGTGTTTTGTACCACACAGCAGGGGCAGGGAGGTGGTCCCCTAAGGCAGTCAGTTTCCAGATGCTCTGATTTAGCAACGCAGCTGAAATGCACTGTGGGAGAAGTGAGGAGAGGGCCTGTCCTGGACCCGTCCTCTCCCTCCACCCCTACTCCCCTGCCCCCCAGAATGGAGGTGCTGCCCTCTGCCCTCAGCTGCCTTTGATGGCACCTGCAAGGGAGGCAGGGACAGAGCCCCCCGGGGTGCTTCACATTTGTCAGGCTGGGCTTTCACGAAGGCTAAGGGCATCATGTTTTATAAGATACTTAACACAGTTTCCAAAGCGTCGTACATGCACAACAAATGTTCATGACTGTTTTTACCCGTTAGGAAGTATAGCGTGGAGGTGACGAGTATGGACTCTGGAGCCAGGTTGCCGAGGTTCCAATGCTGGATTTCCAATTTACTAATTTGTCAGGACCTCAGTCTCCCCGTTTATGAAATTACAGTGACTGCTTTATACCATTGTAGCAACGATTAAGTGAACGGATACATGTCGAGCCTCCAGAACAGTGCCTGGTACTGACTGAGCACTATGTATTTGTTAAATAAATAAAGGAACCCCATTGGATGGGATGGAATCGATCCATTTTGCCAGGGAGGAAATTGAGACCCAGAGATGTGTGCAGTGGCCTTGCCTAAGGCCATGTTGTCTAGGAGCGACAGGGAAGGATTTGAATCTGCCTTTCTCCCCAGCCTGAGTTCTCTCCTGCTATGTCAGTTTGCTCAGGTTAGCAAGAGGGACATCTTTCTGAGCGTTCCACATGCCCAGTCACGTTTGGCCAGAATTCCCTTGGCTAGGCTAGAAGACAGGCCAGTGACTCGCCTGGCTGTGTATGAACTTGCCCTTTGCAAGAGTGTGGACAGGAAGCCCAGGGGAGACTGAAGGCTCTTGCAGAGGCCAGGGCAACCAGCGTCACCCAGGGCTGTCTCCCTGTTTTCTGACTGCCATCGAGTCATTCTGTTTCTCTGAGCAGGAGGCAGAGAGAAGGACACAGGCTTGCAGACAGGGGCCCCGGGTTCAGATCTGACCTTGCTATTTCCTATCTGTGTGATCATGAGGCACTTGCTTAACCTCTGTGAGCCTCGGTTTGCTTGTCACGAAAATGAGTATTGGGGGGTGTTCAGGGCATAGTTTTTACAGGCGCCTTGCCCACGGCTCAGTGATGGCGGTTTCTTTTCTTAGGACAATCGCTTCTCCATATCCAGCACCTGGCTAGCTCATTCATGTCTTCAAATGTTCATCAAGCACCTATATGTTCCAGGAGCTACTGACCGAGTATTGGACAAAGTCCTTGCTCTCCTAGAGTTTAAATTCTAGTTTGAAGACGGGCGATACACAACTAAGCAAACACATTCACATGTATCACCCTTATTCCTAATTCTGAACTCTGCAAGTTCTGAAAACCGACAAGGTTTTCCATCATTCAGTTGGAAGCAAGAACTGAGGGGAACTAATCAGGGGGTTCTTTGGTGTGTTTGTTAATCCCCCTGGACGCCAACGCTTATGTGTTGCCCTGTGGAGAAATTGACGTGAGCGATGAGGGGGAGGGAGAGGGCAGTGCTGGACCCATGGGGGGAGGGAGGCAGGGTGGGTGGTTACGCCTGGTGGGATTTCATCCTCAATAACCTGTCTATAATCTGAGTTACTGTGACTTCTGAGACATGCCTGGTCCCCCGGGATTTCACACAAGAGGACAGGGACCTTCAGGACCCCGTCAGGACTGGGGAGGAAAACGAAAGCCGGGTGAGGGTGGACTTTGCGGGCGCCTCTCCCGAGGAGCCACATTTAGGACGACGTGGGGCAGAGGCCCCGGGGAAGAATGGGCCAGGGGCGGGGAGGGAGCCCGCAGGGAAGGTCTCATCCACCCCACCAACCCCGCCTCCTGGCCCGCTGCTTGTCCCTGGCTCTGGGCGCACAGTTCTGTCTAAACTTGCATGTCCTTGCCTTTCCAAGATGTGACCGTGAGTCTGAGATTTCGGGTTTGGCTTTGACTGACTCATTCTCACCCACGGGGGCCCGCGTGGCATTTCCGAGTTTGCTTTAGAGATTCTGGGACTTGTCTCAAGCAGGCCCGGGTGCCAGCCGGCTGGAGAGGATCAGCAGCGGGGCGGACATCTGAGTCCTCCCTCCACCCGCCTCCCTCCTCCAGGGACAGAGGAAGGAAGTGGGTCCGTGTGAGGGGAAGAGAGCGTGGCTTCCTGGGTTTGGTGGAACCCTTCCTAATATTAGCGGAAGGACTGTAGTTCTGAGCAGCGGGTTGAAGGGACTAACCACACACCTGAAAGTAACAGGTACACACACGTCTTGAGGGTCAGCACCAGGCTTCCACTCGCTCAGCAGACGTGTTAGGGACTGGGGACACAGCAGCGAATGACACAGAAACGAGAGCCCTCTTAGAGCTGACAGTCTAGCGAGGGAGGTGACTTTTGAGGTGAGACCTGCGGCAAAAAGGCACATGGACATCCGGAGAGTGATTCCAGCAGCGGGGACAGCAGGTGCAAAGGCCCTGAGGTGGGAACAGGCTTGGTGCATCTGACTCACAAGGAAGCTGATGTGGTGGTATGGAAGTGAGCCAGACACCGAGGGGTAGGAGCATAGGTCAGGGAGGAAGACGGGAACCAGATCCCTGCAGTGTCTCGTTCACCTTGTAAAGTAACCTTCCCAAGTAGGAACTGCTCTTATCTAGACTCTGCCGATGAAGAAACAGGCACTGAGTAGTTGAGTCACTTGTCCGGGGTCACACGGGTGGCAGCGCGGGGCCGTGAACCCAGCACCTCCAGCATCTCCAGTCTTTACCACGGTGTTTAAACACCTGGATGTGGTCAGGCCCGGATTGGTGTTACGGGTGATTCCATCATCATACAGATCGTTTTACAGATCATTCTGCCAATGAGCACGTTCCCGGCCTGTGACCGTGACCGTGACCGTGACATCCACCACAGCACAGAGCATACAGTGAGGATCAGGCACTGCACTGGGTGAACACGGGTAGATGAGTGGGCGCCTCCCCGTTTCCCCGAGGAGGAAACTGAGGCTCTGGGTCAGTGGCCGATCCGGGTGGCACAGCTCCAAGGGGGCAGAGTCTGGATTCAAACCCACGGCTGCTGACCTGGGAGCCTATGCATTTAACCACTGTTCTGAGCCATACAGCCCAAGGAGTAGAGAACTACGTTTCACGGTCAGAAATGAGGGGAGCACAGTCACCCAGAGCCATTTTGGGGAACTGGGGAGGCCCTGAGGTTTTCCTGAAGGAGCCAGGAAAGCGTTCTGCCTTTTGAAAAGAGGAAACGGAATCTCTCTGGAGAGGGGAGACACTAGATCTCTGGACGGGCAGTCCTCCAGGCTCCTGGAGCCATAGCCTCTTGACGATCTTGCCCCTGGCCATAGAGCACGGGCCTTCTGGAAGGCAGATCCTCATAGCTGGACAGCTCTAACTGGGAGAAAATCTTTCCTGAGATTTAGCCAAACTCACTTTCTGGTAACATTCACTTTCTGACTCTGGTTCTGCCCCCCTTGGAAGTAGTAACCAGCTCCCCCCAACCTGAGCCCAATATTTCTCTTATTCAGACTACACAGGTATAGTCCTTTCAACCACTCTTCCTGACTCAAGGAATTGTAGAGAATTCAGCTTGGCTTTAGACATGAACAGATTCGTCAAAGTCTCACATAAAACCCATTGCTTCCCCCAGTGTCTGCCCAGTCACAGAGGAGGAAGACTGTCACGTCCTTGGACTTGGACCCATATCTTTGTTGATACAACCTGCAATCATACTTTATAGTGACCACATCCCGCTTGGGGCGTACATCGGGCTTGCCGGCTAAAACCTCCAGATCTCTCTTCGGCACGAGCTGCTGTCTGTCAAAGTATATTCCGTCATGAGACTCCTTATTTGAGGCTGGCAGTTGTTTTTTAGTCTTTCTTGTTTTCTAGTAAATCTACTTCAGGCTAAGAGGCTGTAATTTTTTTTTCTTTGAGTACTCCTTTGGCTTCATTCCACAGGTCTTGTGACACAATGCAAAAATAATTTAGTTTCCCTTTTGATTAAAAGTGTTACGCACTTCAAACGTTTTTAAAG
This sequence comes from Neofelis nebulosa, assembly GCF_028018385.1. NCBI lineage: Eukaryota > Metazoa > Chordata > Mammalia > Carnivora > Felidae > Neofelis > Neofelis nebulosa. The sequence continues at coordinate 23,042,632 of NC_080799.1, read as the reverse complement.
ATGAATGGATTTTTTTTTTTTTTTGAAGTTATCCTTGTATGCTTGGAGTCTCAATTTGTTGCATTGTGGTCAGTATTTATGGCTTGTATGATATCAGTGATGGAGAATTTGTGAAGATCTTTGTAAGATTCTCTGGTTAGTTTCTTTTGTATCTTCCACTTGTGTTTGAAAGGATGTATATTTTCTGGTGGGTGTGGAGGTTTTTGTTTTGTTTTTAATGTTTGTTTATTTTTGAAAGAGAGAGAGTGCAAGTGGGGGAGGGGCAGAGAGAGAGAGAGAGAGAGAGAGAGAGAGAGAGAGACCAAAGATCTGAAGCAGTCTCCGCAGTGACAACAGAGAGCCCGATGTGGGGCTTGAACTCACAAACCGTGAGATCATGACCTGAGCTGAAATCCAGAGCCTGAGGCTCAACCGACTGAGCCACCCAGGCTCCCCCAAGGTGGGTGTAACGTTTCAGAAATAGAGCTCTTAGATCAATTTTGCTAATTACATCATTCATGTTTTCTATGTTTTTATGTGTTTTTCTCTAACTGACTTATCTCCCGCTCTGATAAAGGATCTATTCATTTCACCTTGACCTTTTCTTGTTTGTTTTTTTTTTGCTTTATTTTCAAAGCTGTGTTGTTCGGTGCATATAAAAACAAAACATGAATCGAAGAAGGGTTCATGATATTTATTCCTTCTGGTGAATTGCTCCTTTTATCAGTATAAAAGAGCCACCTTTCTCTCTTTTAATACTTTGCTGTCTTGAATTTATTTTATTCAGTGTTCCTTCATTCCCGTACCTCTTATCTTTATGCGCATTGGTCTCTTGACCAATTCTCTGTCTTCTTTTCTTCAACACTAAAGTTGAAGGACTTTTCTAGGAATTTTCTTTGACTACAGTCTTGTAGCCACATAAATTAAAAATAATTATATATATATGTGTGTGTATATATATACACACACATATACATATTACCTCTCAGACTCAGCTCTGTAACCCACTTGCTGCATAATTTGGGGCAAGTCCTTTTGCCTGTTTGGGCCTTAAATTTCCTCATCTGTAAAATGGGGACATGACTCACTTGGCCTCTCCTCTCGGGTTTCTGGAAAAATAATGAGAGTGGAGAATAGAAAAGGAGCTGCCTACATCCCTACAAGTTAGTCACTGGGTGTGAATATGGGCTGGCTTTCCAGACGGTGAGAAGAGGGTGAGAAGAGGGAGGGACGGAGAGGGAGGGAGGGGGAGGGAGGACTGTGCCGGAGCCCTGAGGGTGAAGGCCGACTTCACGGGTGGCCGCCCCTGGTTGGCTTCCTGGGCTGTTC